>NW_020449119.1:769521-1064963 GCF_003343035.1 Apteryx rowi | reverse complement strand
TAAGCTCAGATAGAGCACCTAATTTAATTGCATCTCCAAAATAGAGAGTAACTTAAAAAAAAAGAAAAAGAAAAAGAAAAAGATGAATTTAAAGGAACTTTAGGTTTCTCTTTTTGGAGGGTTTTTGGTTGTCTTGCTGGTAGGCCAGTTTCATTTCTAGAACTAGTAAAGAGGAAACTTGCACAACTTCTGCAAGAAGCCTCAGGGACCATACTCACCAATCCTTGTTGAGCCAAAAAAAGCTTTTAATTTTGCTCTCAAAGAAGTAAGATGTTTTGAGTTTCATATGAGCATGTGTACAATTTCTGTTGCCCCCAGTTGGAGTTAGCTTTCTCTCCGAGAATGCTTCAATGGGCTTCTGCCCAGAATTTCCTATAGCCCCAGAATTTCCTAGAGCACTYGCACCTAAAGCTTGTATAAGACCACAGTGTTTTCTGCATGTTTTATACAAAATGACAAGACGTACATGGCTTATTCTATTAGAATTATGCTAAGTGGCTATTGAAGAAAGTCATCCAGATGTCATTTCTGGTTCAGGACATCTCTAATTGCTGGAACTGGGGATGATGGGTCCAGGGAAATCACCTAGTCTTATACTTTTCCTGAAGCATCTACTGAATACTAACGAAGGAGGAATATCTAACCTATACTGACCAGTAGTTCAACCCATTGATCAGTTTTTCAGTTTTTTATTATGTGGAAGTATGAATAAAGGTGTCAGAATGTTTTCATCACATTTTTATTTTTAATTCAAGTGATAATTACTCTCCCTCTCTTGCCATATAGTTTCCAGTATCATTCCAGGTTKTAACTAAATTTTTAAAAGTATTTATCCTAATATTTATTTCCTCCAGATTTAGCATTATGCAAACAAACACAAAAGCGGTACATATGGGGATAATATTTTTGAACAATATTAATCACCATTTCTGGTGCTTTTCAATCATTTTGAAAGAGAATATTTTGCTTCTGAAATGACACATTGCCGGGTAAAAGAGCTTCTCTCTTTTGTTCAGTCTGGCTTTATGCGTTGATGACTAGAATGTTAATACAATAATTTACAGTTGCATTATCTTTATGGTTATGTATTATAATAACTTAATGGAGCAGAAGTGCATTGCAGATGGATAGATAAAAACTACCTGTGAAAATCAGAAAGGAAGTGGAATTTCTTTGGGTAAAGAATGTCCTACACTGGAAGGGAGATTGGTTGTGAATATTAATATCAGTCTAGACTTTTTYCCCCCCCGTATTCCTTTCCATATTCCATGTTTCACTCATAACTTTGCAAAATCACGTGTTAGGTAAAGGCAGTGTGATAGCTGTGACTGAAAATACAATGGGTACTTTTCACTTAGTAGTTCACGCAGCCAGAGTTGTTGGTTCCCATTTTTCTAACATCCACAAAGACATCAGAATTATCCTTCTTTTGTTTTTTTTAATGTGTCGCTAGATCTTTAGCTTCTGCCAAGTCGATTACGAGACAAGTAGGTGCAATGTCACTTCAACATCCTCTCTGCCAGGTAAGACTATACCAGGTATGACGCTGGTAAAACTGTGCAGGATACTGCTGTCCGTTCTTGGAAATGCTGTGTCAGACAGAAAGGGAATATGAGGAACCAAATATCGTAAATGCTTTGAAGAGATGATATTACAATGGAAGATTTAAGGAAAAGCATCTTAATAGCTCTGTTACAGTAGCACATGCAAATTCCAGTCAACCCATGAGGTAGTGAACTTCTTAGCTCCTGTATATGGAGGGGGATCTGTAGATAATCTTTAGACAGGGGGATAGATGAGAAAAGGCCCAGAAGTCAAGCGATCTTTATAAAATCAAAAATTAAATAGCAAAGAGAAGTTAAGTCTCCTGAATTTCTCTTTAGCGTCCCACTAATTTATATTTCCATGCATTTATTAATTTTATGTATAGAACAGACTTCCAATTTACTGCCCTCAAGTTATTAYTCTCTATGAATTCAAGACCTTCTCAAAACTCTAAGCATATTTCATTAGATTTGTGCCAGCAGCAAAATCAAATAGCTTTATAATATAGCCACCCTGAAATTTCTTTGTAACAAATGTCCCTTGGGACTTGCTCAACAGTCCCATTGAGAAGTTTCTGAACCTCCCACCAATACTGTTTTTTCTGCCTGGAATTATAGTCCTTCATAGATTAGTTAATGACTCAAAAGTCACTTAGATTCTGTTGAGTCAGTAGAGAGGAATAAATAGCTGTAGGAGATGATTTGATTGACTTGACTGATATGGGTACATCAGGAAGGGATGGGTTCTGCAACAAAAAATCRTATGTTAAGGCATTCTTGTCCAAGTACAGCTTGAGTAGTGTAAGATATTACTGCTCTTAGCTGAACGATACCAAGACACCAGCTGAGGTTGGGTTAGTGTTCACACAAATGCTCTTTGCTTACTTCAGTGCCAAAAATAGAAGGTTAGCTTGGATTGTCACTAAGCAATGCATAGTATGTACTCTAGGGGTTGGCTGTGCTTTAAAACCCTGTTAGAAAGCATGGGGTCACCAAATTTTCTGTTAGAAAATCCTACTGTCCTCATATCGCTTCTCCTATTTAAATAAATACATGTTTTAAAAATTTGAGGAATAAGMAGTTAGGTATAAAAATATTGAAAGGAAGTGAACAAATGTCAAGTTATTTCCATTCCAGAAGCAGTAACTTCAAAGAAAAAAAAAAAAGATTACTGGCAATAGTTTGCTTTCCATTCTTGGATCTCAGCAATTGCTAATATAGCAAAGGGAAGTTTGCACATGCATTGCAAGCACGAGGAACATGTTGTATTATAAGAAGCATTAACAGATGATCATCTGGGACTTTGGATGGAATACTTTATGAATTAAAAGGAATGAATGTGACAAAGGCTTGTTCTTTCCAAAGGTGGGAAACTTTTTAAGATATACCGTAGTGCAAAGCAACCAGGCACAGAGGAAAAAAATCAACTCTCAGACTTTATTACTTACTGCACAAGCCAGAGAGCAAACCCATTCAGCAAGAAGGATAACAAGTTGCTAATCAGATTTCTGAGATTCCAAATGCTTAGGAGGGCTGAAGAATCGATAAATGTTTTGTGAGACTTTGAAATGAAGCAGAAAATCAGAAACAACTACTTTGGGGGCTTAGGACCTTTGTAGAAAGCTTATACCCTGCTCTTGCTAGTMAGAGAAATAAAATTTATTAAACAAAGAAACAAGCAGGAATGCCAGGAACTGGTTTATTCTTCGTGTAACTTTTCTAATCCAAAAWGAATTATGCCCTAGCAGGAATAAGTTTCACCTTCTTGCCAAAAGCAAGTGAGATACAGCTGTATTTAGAGGARGAAGAACCCCATGTGTGTATAAGTAAGTTTATGTATGCTTAGAATTTGTCTTGTAAGAACGTCTGGAGCCTCTATATTTGGATGATCTAATYTACTAGCAGAAACCACATTAATTTAAACATCTAGTGGCAAAACTATTTATAAATACAAAATATCCTTCCTGTCTCTGAAAGCACATAATATTCTCACTTACTTAGTGTAGGTTCAGACAACAGGAGAAACTGAACCAAGTTTCCCAGTAGACCACTATAAAATATAAGTAAACAGTGGCTGCCACAGGTTTTTACCATCTTAATTTTAAAAATACTCAGAAAGTTTGCTCTGGTATACRAAGGCAGCTTTTGCATTTATTAAGATTTTTTTCTGATAACCTGCAATTGAACAAGGACAATATTTTGGGGAGAGTTAGGAGAGGTTGCGCACGCACACTTGCACACTCACACACAGTTGAGCACATAGGCACGCTTCCTTAAGAAATACTAGTTAGGAAATGTCGATTAAATGTAAAACAGTTAAAATGCATCTGTGTATTGCAAACAACGGGCTCAATTAATGAATGGAGACATCTGTTCAATGTGGCCGCTGGTAGCTGATGCACCAGTTGATCCTTTTCTCACCTCTACGTTTGGGAGGAAGGAAGACTACAGGAGAAAGGACGCTTGGTGGAAGGACCTCTTGGGAACCTAGCAGGAGGTTGGATCTGCTCTGATTTCTGGAAGCCAGAGATCTTCTCTGCTCCTCCGGCAGCTTCCTGATGGCTCCAGAAGACTTACTCATGGTTACAAAGGAAATCATTTGCTCACTGCAGTATTTTGTTAAGTGAATCCGATATGCAKTCCTAAGGGTTTTTATGTTTGTTTATTTATTTATTTAGGTACTGGTCATTTAGAGTTTTATTGCTGGATCGTGTGACTTCTCTATTTCAGTGGGTCATAAAAGAACGAGTATGAAAGAGCATAGTGAAGAATGAGAATTAACTTTATACAAGGATTGGCTATTTCTGTTCATAATTTGTTAATAAAATTTGGATGATACTAAGACTTAGAGACCAAACTGGTCCTGGAATTTAGTTATGCAAAATGCTTTGAAATCTTTGTCAATAAACTACTTATTTCTACTGTAAAACAGAAGTATTAGAAACCCCATTCTGTGGTGGATGCTGGAACAGYGAGTTTGCAGGTGGGATTTGTTTCACCTGGCTGTAGGTGTCTAAAATATAGCTGTCCACAGCTGAGTTGGCTGTTTAGGCTCCCATTATGGTTAATGTAGTCTAATCAATACAGTCAATGGAGTTTAAAGTGATTAATTTGAACAAATGTGTTTATTTAGGGTGAGATCAAACCCTCAGACTACAATTCCATTGACTTTATTGACCAGCCCTCTACTGACTTTAAAGAGAAACTCAAAGTAATTTGGTCAGGTCTCTCTACGTTGCAGACAGCCATGGTTAGTTAAATGAACCCTAGGGTTTGTGATGCTCATAATCACACAGRAAGACTTTAGCAGGCAGATCTTCTGAATTATAGAGTAGGGATTTCTCTTTTTGAATTATTCTAGTTTTGGTCTGGTTAATAATTGGTGGCAGGCAATGAACAGACGTTCCATCTCAACAAAATGGCGGGTTTTTTKGGGGGGGAGCTGAAAAAAGGTGTTTTCATAACAGAGTTTGAGGGTATAAATGTCTTACCTTCTACAGAAACATTCAGTGCCCAGACGGACTTCCTCGGAAATGCTTAACCTTGATTTATGTACAGAACGAACACTGCTTGGAATACAAAATGCCAGAAGTCTCACCAGAGGTTACTCCATGAGCTTCTAGAGGGTATTGCTGTATCATAGCAAGGAAAATAGGAATTGTTTTGGGCAGTCTGTGCTTGACACAAGAGGGAAATAAGATTTTCCCAGGGTTATAAAACCCTGGTGGGGATGGACCTTACYATTCCCAAGGTAAGAGCAGCCCCTGGTCCCTGTAATTTCTTGACTCAAAGAAAGCCACAATTTAAATCACAGAAAGATCTTTCACATGTTTGTTTTCTGCCATTTTTTTCATCTCACTTGATAACTTCTGTCTTTTTGCCACAAGAAACACCTGTTCTCTTTGCATCTTCTTTATTCCATTCATATTTTAAAAGTCAGTCATAACCCTGACAGGCATCTCTTTTTTTTCCAGGTGAAGACCCTCAGTCTACTTAACTTGTCCTGGCATGGAAGGATTTCTACAGCTTTGGTCACGTGTTCTCTTTCTCTGTATCTTTTTTACAGTTTTATTATAACCTTTGCAATAAAATAACGACACGTTTCTCTCACTTCTATCCTACTTCTATGTTCAAATACACAATTCTCTTACTAGCAGTGAACTGGAAGATAATTATTTTGTTATAAACTGATTTCACAGCTCAGTTCCTAATGGATGGTCCAGCCCATGATAATCAGAACTGATTTGGGGATTCACAGATTTCCAAGGTAGTTGAGTCTGGGCAGGATTTGATCTCTTCCCCCCAGGGCTCAGGCTCCCATGAACATATCTGAGCACAGATTACCTAGTTCCTTTCCTGTGGGATTTGGCAGTCTGTCTGTTTTAGGCCCAGAAACTACTGCAATAGCTGGCAATAGCCTCCACCAGAAGGTACTTTCAAAACACCTTTCAGATTAGGCTTTACCTCTCTGGGGACATGATAGAGCAAAGAAAACAGTTGCAGGAGCTTCTTAATTTAACATGCTGTGTACTCTTAGCACAAGAATTGGAACTCCTCTGCCCCTTTCAAAAATATCAAACAAACAAACAAAATCTGTGCACTATTTTCCCTTTCAGAGTATCCTTGGATTTGTTCAGTGTCTCTGGTGGAAAGCCCACRCTTGGAGATCCCTCTAGACATCTTTTCACTTTAAAATAATAGACTAGTTTCTTGTTTTTTTCAAAATATGTTCATACATCTTTTGCTTTCCTCAWCTCTCCAGCTCTTTTTCATGCTTCTACATTCCTTAATCTTGAGGGACAGCGAGTTACTGAAAACAGTGTCACTTCTGGTAGCAAGCTTACTGTCCCACCATTGTAGAACACGGCCCAGAAGGGCCCTGCTCCAGGATTTGTTGTCTATTCCTGCTACAAAATGGAGGTTTCTGCTCATGCTTGTGATTGCAATCATAACTGCTACTCTACAAAATAAGTTGGCAGATTTATTCCCAGTTTGATATGAAGGAAGAAAAAATGTAAAGCAGACAAAAAATKCTGGCTTTTAAAATGCCAGTCTCCYGCTGGGGSTTTCAAASAAAAATTACTGAGTTTCTTTGAAGAAGACATCCCTTCAGAATGGAAGAATATTAAAGGCATGTGACTCTTCTCATGGAAAGAAATTTGGAAAAGTGAATAACTATGAAATTTCTTCCCAGTACCGTTTCATTACTTCTTACAGTGTGAAGATTCCTCCTAAAGAGTGATTAACTCTGAGCTGCCCTCACTAAGCTCGTTCCATAGATGCATTACYGTTAACTCCTTCATATATGCATACACCGTACGCTATAGTACCTTGCAGAATAGCTCTACCCACCTGAGACCCCATTACTTTCTGGGTACATCACTCATCTGCTTTGCTGCCTCTGCGTATGGTCCCTTTGGAGGAGCTGGGATGAGTTCTTCACCACCTTGTATTTAATGGCTACCTCTCTGAGTATCACGCAAGACTAACCTTGGTGGAAACAGCCGCAATACGTTCCTATCAGAGAACATAATCACTCCATTAAATGATTTAGAAACTAATGCTCCTGACTTAGTTTTACGCTATTCCTATTCATTTGTCTCTGCTTTAGCACTCCTGTATTCCTGCAGCCATGGCTAACGTTAAGCAACTCATAGACAAAGCCCTTCCTCTGTCATTGAAATTTGGAAGCAAGCAGACAGCAACGATGTTCAGTAATTACATGCTTGCTTTTTTTTTTTTTTTGCTTGTGTTTTATTTATATTTTTACCTTGATGAATCTTAATCTTCCATCTGCCAACTTCATAACTGTTGAGATCTTCTGTTTAAGAGAGACACACTCTCAATCTTTGCTGGGAAGAATGGCTAGAAAGAACATAAAAAAAAAAAAAACACCAGGATCAGAGGATGGATTGCCATGTTAGCATACGTTTTCAGCTCTCATTTACGTCCCTTCTTGCTTCAGCTTCGGTTTGGGGGAGGGAAATGGGAGTAGCRCTGCTTTAAAAGCCATAACCTTTGGAATTAAAATGAGCTCCCAGCACAAACTGAGCAATAAAAAAGCAATCATATCACCAGGCTGCTGGCCCTTATTATTTTAGCATCAGTGTGATGGGCTTTAAAAGCTTTAGACATGCTGGGAAAGTTAAATACACGTGTTCCGTTTAAAACTGACCAGCATTTAAATACGCAGACACCTGCCACAACAAGCAGTCAAGGGATTGCGCTTTCATTTTATAAATGGAATAAAACTGCTCGGTAGAATGGCATGACATCTGTGTGGATATTTGTTTAGTTGCTAGTGCTGTACTTAATGTAAGGGATTTAGAGTATTAGGTTCAGACAGTATACTGCAGACTCCACTTCCCCACGGTGACGTGTCTATTGAATGCAAGATTTAAGCAGTCGAACAAAGCGATCCTTTTGTCTAGCTTGAAATAAAGGAGACGTGTGTAGGGGTGAGGAGGCTTGTGTTCTGGTTTTTCCCTTCCTGCAAGAAAACTGTTAACTTTGTTAGCAGCGGGAGCAGTACAATGCCTTCCCTCTTGAGATGCTGGCATGAGGATCGTGGGGGGGAAAAGGAGACATTCTGGTTCACTGGCCAAATGGAATACAACTTCCTATTGATCTGAGAATTTGAGCAGAGATGCTTGGTTTCATTTCATTTTTGGTCGGGTTTAGTCCATTTTAAAGTTTAAACTGAAGTTAATTTTGAATCGAAAACAAACAGTGCCTTGAAACAAATCTATATTTTGTAAATACTTGAACTAAACATTTTGAATTTTTTTTTTCCAGATATTTCCCTCCTTGAATCAGGCACAACTACTATGTGCTTGTGACTTGAATTTGAGCATAGTTTTAGTAGTCCTAGATGTGCTTCGGGGTGGAGAGGGCTGAAATTACTGCTTGCTGTAAATGTTTTCCTCGTGGCTAGCTTCCCCCCCTTGCTCCCCATCATATGGTGAAGACACACAGAGATGAAACCAGTTCCAACAACTATTAAAGAAATCACTTCCATCTTTTCTATGTGTTGTGCTTTGTTATGTGCTTTTCCCCCCCTCCTCCTTTCCCCTCCACCAATGAGAAGGGATTGCTGTGCCATATCCTTTTTTTTTCCTTTTTTTCTTTTTATCTCTCTCTCTCTTTTTTTTTTTTTCTTTTTTAAGATATGGTACTTCCACTGGTCTTTTCTGTTATGGAACAGAGACCTGCCAACTTTTATCTCACACAAATAATTTGTCAGTTCCTCATATTTGGCCCTCTGTAAAAACTGTCTAGCCTTTATTGTGTTATAAAGTACTAAAACCATTAAAGCCAATTCAGGCTATTGCTTTCCATGCTGATTTTCTTCCTTTTCCACTCCTGAAAAAAGAATCATCTGTAAAAAGACCATCCTCAGATTACTGCCATAATCTCAAAGTGGAAAGCTTACGGTCCTCGTCCTGTTGTGTGTCACTGCTGATGCAACTTAAAGCAGCACAAATCAAGGAGAGGATCAGTTTGAGAGTTAATCAATCCTGTGTTCTCAAACATAATTTGGTATCCCTGGATTTTTATGTAGGAGAAATATGAAGATAAATGATTCTGTCTGATCATGATGCTGCTAGGGAACATTTTTAATGCCATAAAAGCAAGACAGTTCTTTCTTATATCCCCTGGATACTGCTTAATAGTATAACATGCTAAGTTGACTTTTATCTTCTAAATAGGAATATGCAAAATTTATATTAAAAATGAATGCCAGAAAAAACTGGCAGAGAAAAAAGAGACCAACTAAACTTGGAGAAAGATTTTTTTTTTTTTTAACAACCTATACTATGTACTTACTTATCCATTACTTCAGTACATGAGCATTTCATAAGGTTTGATACCACTCAGAGGAGTAAACTGTTCTTATCCCTATTTCAGAGACAAGGAACTGAGAAAATCCAAAGGCCTGACTTCATTGAACAGTTCGTCAGATTTATACCYGTGCCTGAATACCAGGCCCTGTATTGTCCGCCACAAGCAAGGCTGGGATTTTTTGACAGTTTTCCACTGTGTGCTGGGTYGCCGGGGGACTCTGTCATGGAGAGGCAAGAGGAGACTGCATCAGAGCTTCAGAGCCCCTGGAGATGCCCTGGAGGAATGTCACCTTCCGAACGTTTCAACCTGCTTCCTCAATACAAAACCTGAAGGGAAGCAGAAATTTTGCTCTAGTTCAGCCATATCTGCTAATCCAGTTTCAAAGGATCATCAGACCGGAGGAGGTTTTGGGATATAGTGGAGTTAAGAGCATCCAGGTGAGAACCCAGGTAAACTCTAAATGGGAGACATGCACCAGGTGACTTGTCTGGGGCACATGAAGTCAGTGGAAGAGCAGAAATGCCAACAGGGTAGAACAGGAAACAATCTTATTCCCTATCATCTTTGACTAAAATCTCCCCTGTCATCCCCTGATCCATGTCTTTTTTCAAGTTTCATCCTTGTTGTAATAACTTCAACAAACCATGAAAAATATAGCATGGCTCTGTTTTTCTGGACCCTGACTTTCATTGAACATACAGCAAGGAAAGATTCTTTGCTGATTCTTTTTGTGTCGTCTGGGAACAAGATATCCGAGGAATCCAGTGAAAAAGCRTTTTCTTTGTAAATTTTCTAGCCAGGATTTACTGATGACATAAATCTAAATGAAAGATTCAAAATCCTGTTTGGGGGTTCTTTAGGTATGAACTTGCAAATACTTTGAAATTCATCCTTTTCTTTTTAGAAACTAGGGAACAAATTATATCACTATAAGCAATTCAGACACGCACCAAAAATTCTCTGGGACATGTTTGCTGGTGGTGTAAATCAGTGCATTGACACTGACTTGAAGAACACACCCATTCATATTTTAGTTCAAAAAACACAACAGTAATTAGTTATTGATGAGTCACAGATAAAATAGGAACATGAAATTGCCATTCTGCCTCAGCCCGTAAGTGCTTAGCCTTTCAAGGAGCTGGAACGAGACAAGCRGAAAGAAATTCATAGTGTGTTAATATTTCATCTACAAAAGCCTTTTGAATTCTAGATTGTCAGCACAGAATGGCATGTATAATCTTGTCAGTTCATAGCATCCCATGACACACTATCATTAGCTCTTCAGGCAGACTGACGGCGATGGTGCCTGTTACTTTGCTATAATACCAGCCAACCCATTATGGAGTCTCTTGTCATCTTATCRGCTATATATTGCAAAATAAGTCAGTTTATGACCTCCAGCTAAATGCGACATGCCTGATTCCACTTATTAGACTTACAAGATCTGGGTAAGGATCACATAGGTGAGAAGGTGACGAAGATATTTAACAAATTGGCTCTGATAAGGTCCAGGTTCACCGAGTCTCAATTCTCCCCTTTTTTTTCTATGGCTAGAATTTACTAAAGAGCATCTTCAGAGGTTCAAGGACCAAGCCAATGGGTGATAAAAGCCACATGAACAGCAGTAAAAAACATGGCAAGACCTGAACACGGACCATGATTGTCCATACCATTAATTATTAGCACATTCTTCATCGTGATTATGGGCCAGGTACRCTTCAGGGCTAAACGCGGAGCAGGACCATTCCCAGTAAACATGCTGTTGCCCTGTTTTGAAAGTTACAGATGGACTCAGCCCCTGACCCAGTGTATATTAMTAAAGATGTTAACGCAGGGGTCAAAGCCTTCTGGATTAAATTTTCTCCTGAAACATTCCCTCCAAATTTGCTACTGAATATACCTGTGCCAGTCTGAGCTTTGTATTTTTTACTTTTTTGCTCACGATCAGCCAGCACTGGGAGCTCCTTTTAATCCTGATGTTGGCTCCTTATTCTACCACTATTTAGCAAATTTATTTGGATGAGACCTTAAATTCTTTAGCTCTGCCTCCTTTGAATGTCTCATCAATACACTGCTTCCTCTTCCTCCTCCCTTTTTTAAACCAGAGAGGAGATTCTTCTCAGCATCTTTCCAAGGCAAACTCTTTTCTTTTTTTTTTTGCAGTTTATTGTTTATTCAATTTACACTCCACAGTTATAGAGACAGAAAGAGCTGTAATATAAAGTAGCATGGACTAGGTAATTGCTCTATATGTCCTTGCRAAGGACTTGGGGATTTTTCAACATGAAAGCCCAGGAGGAGTGCAAGATAAGCACATTCTTGCACTTCTGCATTAATATATAGCCTGTGCTTAAGCTTAACAAAATTAGTACAGAAATGTTATCTGACAACAGGAGGCATAACGGTCCAAAAAGGGCAGAGCCACAACCCTCAGGCCTGATGCAACAGCCACTGAAATGAATGAAAAGACTTCCGTGTGCACTGGATCAGGCTGTAACGCAGTGAATAGCGGTGAGGTATCCTTACCGCTGCCAGCGCAGCTGCAAGAACAACACACACAAAAAGCAAATGGAGAGTATTTTCAGCCTGGCATCTGGGTCTTTTGACTGCCATTTCAAAGAGGAGAGGGAGGAGCCTTGGAGAAGGCTCTGGTAATTGCCCTCTTCCTGCCCCATTGAAGGCCATCTCGAGGCTTTAAAAGTCACATTTTACTCTTTTTTTTTTTTTTAGCTTTAATTTCCAGGCAAATGAATGCAAATGACATCACTGATGAAACCTTGGACCTTCTGCTCTAGAGACAGAGGTCTCTGCCCAAAGGTAGCTCTGCTAAAAARGAGTGTGATGTGCTCATGAACGTAACTATTACATTTCATTTTGTAGAAGATGTCAGATATGTGAAGATCAGTTTCAAGTCCAGTCCAGTTCACTTCTACAATCGAATTTTTCAGCCCAGCTTTCCTTATGTGTGGCTAGTAGCTTACAAAACGTAAATTGAAAGGTATTTAATCCGTAGAGAAAGTGGAGGAGAAATTCAATCGAAGGTATGCCTTTGTCAGTGTTTGCCCACGACTTGACAGCCTTCTCCAAGAGCCGTCRTGTAAAACAATGCAAAGTAGGTAGCCGTAAAGTCTGTTACAATACAGCCCATACTTACCCGCCTCCTGTTCAATTACAAATGTCACCAGAGGGAACAATGTAATTCCTCTCGCTTTCAAAAGTCTAAAATTTGATTCAGCTAAAGATTTTAATTCACATGAAATTGGACAACATTTCTAATTGGACTTCAACATTTTAAAAGGCAATGTGTTTGTGGCAGAGGCACTGTATCCAAAGACTTCTCAAATAATCTTTTTTTTTTTTAATATATATATAAACTGGCTTACTGCCATTTTAAACTCACTTAATGTGTTCTTTTAAGTGAAGGCATACTTTGGGAAGAAAAAAATCCTTTCTTTTATATGATTTTCTAAAAGGGTAAGTGCCAGAATTACTTCAACCACATTTTTTTGGTTGACAATTTCCTCAAAGATTTGATGGAAAGCTAAGCTAATCTAGGCAGGGACTAACTGTTGTGTGTTTGCATATGATCTCTGCAAGAGCCCCTCAGCGCTACTGTGATGAAACACGAAGACAGAGGATCTGAAATGCCATGGAAGTAGCTCCCCAGAAGTGTACTACACTCTTTTCTACCACCTTGCCATCCACATGGTGTCTCAGCAGCAAAGAGTCTTTGTATGGGGTGCAAAGTTAGCTCCGTTCCTGTCTATGCGTTTTCTGTAGGGAGTACAAATCCCCCTGCCAGCTGGAATATTTGAAATATATGTAAAAGCTAATATTAAAAGCAGGATGTTTTTAAAAAGGAAATTAATGCYGAATCTAAAAGGGGAACTCAGAGGCTTGCATAATACTCCATCATTTCAAACTATTGCCATTAATAATGTCATTTAGCATGTATTTTTTTAACAGAAGCAACACCCTCCAAGCTGTTCAGTTGCTTCTTGTCTTTCATCTGCCAGAAGAAAAGGCTCAAGACGGGACTAYTTTGTTTATGCATGTTATTAATTCTGTTAATTTTGAGAAGGGCCGTCCTAATTCATTCAACACGCACATGAAGAATCAACTTTAGAATAGGTAACATTTGGTAGTGAATTTTTTCTCAGATTTTTTCCCCGAGTAGGTAAACAACASTTATATAATTTAAATCAAATATCCTGCTCCATCATTCAGTTCTTGCTTTGACTGTATCACTACATCAAGTCATTGGTAACTTCAGAGTAAAGCAGCTCAGACCCATCCAGAGCATAAAGCAGAAAATGTTAGTGTCCCCACATTTCTTCCAATTTTATCCACAAAACCTCTTTTCTAAGGTCATTCCTTAGTCTCTACCCACAACAGACAACATCCTTTCTCCTCCTCAAATTCTGTTTGCGAGATCTGTTCTTCCGTTTCTGTTGTTCTGTGTCCTTTCGATATGTGCATAATTTCATGAAGTTGCAGCAAAAGTAGCTCTTCTAAAGCTATGGTCAGTACCAAGGACCACCCCTTTCCTAAGCAAATCATTGCTATATACTTACTGCGTGGCAGGGTACCCTTCAAAAGATTTTTTTTTCCTCACCATACCTTTCCAGAGCTGGTTCTTTGTATCTGACAATGAAGCAAAGCTATCTGGTGGTCAATATCTAGAGTGTCTCTAGAGTAGCCAGTTGTGCAACTGCTGTTGRTCATTAGTTTCTTTTCAATGTCTTGATCTTGAGGAGATGGGCTCCTTTCGCACTTCCTGCTGGTTTAAAATTTCTCCATGTTTTACATTTTAGTACCTGAAGTTGTGTCTGAAGCTCTGTAATGAGACACTGTTTACTTTTTTTTTTTTTTTTAATTTTCTTTCCTTTCTCTGTGATTCTTGATGCTGGTATCATCAGATGTTTATTCACTATGTGACACTGCTTAATGTAAACGATCCTCGCTTTTCCTCTTAATTAAAGTCTTACCTTATTTGTTCCTTGCTTCTTAGTGTAAGATCAAGGGGCAGTGTGCTTTTTGAGAATAAATCTGAAAAGGGATTAGGTGCCCGGAATAACAGCCAGATCAGGTGCTTCAAGTGGTTGTGCTGCAATGTATAAAAATATAGTATATTTTCCCAGGAAGGTGATGCATTGTGCTGAATGCAGGTGCCTGARCTGCTTGGAAAGTTAATGAAGATCGTTAAACACCTCTAATAGGCTATTAAAAACAAACAAACAAAAAGTCTCATAAAGTGAATTGCCAACACCTAACCAAACAAAAAAATATCTGAAATTAGGTCTAGATTCCTGTCCTGCCCTGTGTCTATGCATGTCATGGTGYAGAGATCTTTCCTTAAGATGGTCACCTAAGTGAGCAAGGACCAMTCTAGTAGCTGGTAGGGCTGTTACCTGCCTTTTGCAATATATTCCCAGATTTATAATACTTAGGAAGTGCTTATGTTTTTTGTGTTCCTTCTGAGGGCATTTAGTTGAGGTTGAGTATAAACCTCACACTTTTCTGGATCACTGCTCCTAGAATTAATGAAGTCAAAGCACCTGCTATGTAACTGCTGATCAGAAGGCGCTGTGTAGATTCAGACCCAGAAAAGAAATGCTGATCTCTAATCAGCAGCTTGAGTGCTTGGCAGGAGAAGAAAAGAACTCCCATMACTCCATAGCTATTTTTTTGAATGCATATGTACTACATAAACAATACCAGGCATTGTGAATGTACAGTAAAGAATGAAGACATTGCTGCTTTGGATTCAAAGCCCACCTTTGTTCTGCGAGTCTGAACCATGTTAGTTCCTGACTTAACCAGACTTTCTCTTCTTCCAAGCAATTTACAGCTACAGTTCCCCTGTGTTCAATAAGACCTGTGAATAGACTAGCCACTATCACCTATTATCTCMGAGGCCTTTGCAGTGAATAGGAATAAGAACAGCGAGAAAGGCTTCTGAAAACTCAGTGACAAATTTCTGACAGGAGAAGTTCCTTTTTTCTTTTTTTTTTCTTTTTTTTGTTTAGCAGGAGACCAGGGCGTACAGATAGAATAGAGAATTAGTTCTAGTTCTTCTAACTCATAACACTTTTTTTAACCTCTAAACTAATTACATATAACACAGATGAGACTTTCGTTATTGTGCTCTGGTTGCAGGCAGATTTTAGGGGTGAGCTGCTAAATACACTTGTATTCCCCCCAGAAAGCCATACTTAAAATTATCTGTGTCCCTGTCAGGGAGCAGTGAGGGCCAGCTGCTCCCTAAGGGGTGGGGAGCAGAGGTGATCCCCATGCAGGCCATGTTGCTTTGATCTTGTGGGGGTAATATAAGATGGAAAGGGATTATTATGGAATCTTTTTCCCAAAGAAAGGCTTGAGTTGTCTTTGACTAATTTTCTCTGACTATAACAGATGGTCCTAGCAAACCCTGACGTAATTCTCCAAAATAATCATTGAAGAGCTCTGCTCTGTTCTTTGATTTGGACTTATCTTGCCTAACTTTAGCCCGTTTTTATGTTAAGCTAGTTATCTAGGATAAATGGAGGGCAACAAACCCATTTCCAGTCTCCATCTGTCTTGGACAGCTACCTGAACATAAGACAAATTACTTTTGGAAAATGACTTTTTCTTCTGGCAATTATAGAGGAAAGTTAGTCCTTAAGTTCAGACTCACTGCAGTGTTTTCAGGTAGGTAGAACTGAAAACACCTTCTATGTAACTTCTTGTGGGCATACCTCCCTTGCTTTTCTTATGCACAGTTAAACACTGGTTTACAGAACAAAATATTGGCCCATCATCTTCTGTAGAGTAAAACAGTTGTTCCGAGACAAAAGCCAAGACTTTGAGYGCTGTCGTCAATCCCTTTCTGCCACTGTCCCTAACCTTTAGGAGGAATTGCAGATTGAATTTTATACTGTGTCTGCTTCATTCTACCTTTGATCCTTCCGCTTCCATGGGGAAATGAAAAGCCTAGTATGAGTATTGTGTTATCCAAGCAGGTGGATAACACCTACACCACAGAGGTGTGTTTAAAATAGGTGGAAAAGCCCAAGAGTCRCTCACRGGCAGCACTCTGAGCAGCTTGTTCTTCACAAGATCTGATTTGTGTTATGCTTCGCATTTTCATTTAGGCCCTAATTCTGTAGCCCTTATTCGTGTGGGCAGTCTCATTACACGAAGAGACTAGAAGAGCACAGCTTGTTTAGTCTAGCCAAACAAAGGCTGAGCAGAGATATGATTGCTGTCTATAAATATATCATAGGGGTAAACACAGGAGAAGGAAAAGTACTATTTAAGTTTAAGGACAATGTTGGCACAAGAACAAGTGKGTATTAACTGGCTATGAATTAATTTAGACTGGAAATTGGAAAAAGATTTCCAGTGATCAGATCAATGAAGTTGTGGAACAGACTTCCAAAAGGACCAGAAGGAAGAAGAGAGTGGGGGAAGYGGGAAATAATCTCTTTTAAAGAAAAAGCTAATTCAGGTTACGGAGAAGTTGATGATGGGTGTGCTGTGATAGCAGGCACTGCATCCAGTAGACTCCTTCCAGTTTTACATTCTTWTTTCTTTAATTGAGGTAAGAATAAGAGTTAGGAATGCGGAAAATCGCAGAGGGACCGGGATGTATGCAGTCCATGGTCTAAAGACTTCACTCTGCTGAGGTGCAGTTCAAAAGCCATACAGCTGTAACTATCAGAGCATTGCAACAAAGAGAATATCGTATGCCTGCTTTTATTTTATTTTATTTTATTTTACTTTATTTTATTTTATTTTAATTCTTAATGTATGCTACCTCAGATACCATGCCACGCTGAAGTAATCAATGGCTCAGCATTCGGTCATACAGGCATGGACAGTTTGGAGAGCAACCAGAGACAGCTTAGCGTGTCTTCATCCATGTTTGTGTACCTACTCTGAAATTACATGATGGAGTTTGGAGCTAGAACTGCAAAGCCTGGTTCGTCTGCTGGACTCAGATGTAACATCGCCGTATAGATCTTTCAGCTCAACACACATTAAACATTCAGCAAATCAAAACACAAAGGTTCACACTGACTTCCTACTGAAATTGGTTGTCCAATTCAGTGCTTTTTGTGCCCTTACTGACTGAATAAGAGATAAGTCGCTCATGCAGATATAGTCAGTGCAGGCATCCTCACATCTTCACTGGTTGTCTTTTTGCAGTAGCTCTATGCTTGAGTAGCTGGTTTCTAAGCTTTCTGGGATATCGCTTCTGTTCTCGTGCTACATTTCGCCTGTGTCCAGCACTTTGAGATCCTAGTTCATGTTTGAGTCTCTTGTGCATCAGCACAATGAAAATATAAAAAGTAATAATGAGAGCCACAGAGAATGCAAAAGAAAGAATAGTCATGTTCCCAGTTTCCCATATTCAAAGGCATACGTTCCAAGCACAGCTCTGGCTTTYGGAAGCAGACTGTGCATTAATATGGATCGATAATCCTTCCTCATTAAAAACAAAACAAACAAACAAACAAAAAACCAAATCCCCCCAAACTATGTTCTAGCTCACATCTGTTAGCCCAACAAATAGCATAAATTGATTTTTTTAAATGATTGGAGATGTTAGACAAAATACTTAAATCTTAAAACAAATCTTTTTATATTCAGACTGTAGGAGGAATACTTCAGCAAAGCATTTTAGCTCTTTAGGAAAGGAGTAAAAATATACTTTTTTTACAATGTGAATTATTTATTTTAAAAAGTCTTCTTACTATATAGTGATGGCTTGAAATCTGACACCACTTACATAAGTGGCATATTTAAGATAGTATTTTCATTTTTATTTGCAAATTATGCAGTATAACTTATACATTCATACAAATGCTGCACTTCAAAAGACAAATATTATGATAGACAACTTAAATTTGAAAGCAATACTGTAAACAAAAGAACCTTTTCAATACTTGCTGTAAATTTGAGCACTATGTAYTTTAAAATATATATTGGTGTCCCCATTACTAAGCAGGAAAAAAATACAAAGACGTGTAAAGAACCCAGAGGAAAGCCATAATAAGAATTTAAAATTACTAACTGGGAAGCCTGCATATATATATGCAGGTGGGGGGACTTTCAAACTCTAAAAACTCCTCATTGGAATTCCTCTCAGATTTATCAGATCCCAGTCCTATAGGCTCCCTCAATGAATATATTCACATCATACTTGTTTAAGAGCGAGGGCAATTAACTACTGGATAAAGAACAAAGGGAAATGGTAGATGATCCTACACTAGAAATCAAGACTGAATGCTCTCCTGGAATGTGTTCACTTTTCTTTTGGGATGAATGCAGATATAGATGGGTGAAATTTAATTGTCTAGGATAACCATGAGGTCATATTAGAAGATCTAATACTATAGTTTAAAAATTGGCAAATCTCCATGAGGGGAAAAAAATAATTAATAGAGAGAAGGAAGGAGATAAGAGCAAAGGGAGTTAACCCTATACGCAGCTGTAGTCACAAATTCACATTCCTATAGCTTGTATAGCACATATACTTTTTAAAAAGGGGATTCATTGCACTAAGCAATTTGTTAAAAGAGCAAAATTTGCARCTAGTAATTTCTCTATTAAAAATAAATCATGCTAATCATGGAGATAAGCACTTGTAACTGTTTACCTTCTTTCCTCTGGATATCTGCAAAGTAGTTTTCCTTCTCAGCTAGGTGAATGAGTTGTACAGTGAATATATTTTGTGGTGCATTTACAGTAGGCAATGCTTGCACAGGTGAATGACATGTTACCCTAAAAATAAAAGGGGAAAAAAGAACCTTAAATTGCACCATTGCTCTGTAGCCATCTCCAAAGTGCAAAACAACAGCTGTTAAATATCACATAACAACATTGTAGCAAGGGGGTGGTAAAAAGTGAAAAACCCCCCACCCCTTCTCCAATAGACACTAGCAGACAAATTTTGATAAAGCAGTAGCTAAAATTTCATTTCACAGTCTTGAGTCCAAAATTGGTCTAAGTGAGACCCATAATCCTAATTGTGGGKTTTTTTGGTTTTTTGTTTGTTTTCCTCCTGGCACTTGGCCTGACATCTCCCTCATTGGATAAGCTATTTTTTTTCTGCATGAAAAAAATAAACTGAGAATCGCAGATAAATGCACTCAGAGTCTTGAGTTACCATTTTTTACTTTTAGAAAAGCTATACAACCTTGTCATGCTCTTTAGTGAACAGCACGTCTCATCTCATCAAAAAGGTAGTGCTRGAGCTGGCTGAACAATAACATTTCTGCATCATGAAACACTGTGACATCTCACTGTCGCGAGCTTCAAGTCAGCTTCAAGTCAGGACAACTGAAAGCTTGACCATGGGTCACCCATCACCTAGGAAATTGCTTGTATCACCAGCTTCTTTAGCAGGTAGTTTCACTGCCACATCTTGTAGCAGCATGGTTTTAAGAAATGCTCCTAAGAGCATGTGAGACCTAGTAAACTTCGATGAAAAGGTTTTGCTTTAGTAAGAGGTCATTTTACAGCAAAATCTTTCTTTTTTTTTTTTTTTTTTCCCCTGGAAGACTTCTGACTGGCTTTAATTCCCGTTCTCCGAAATACTATTCTTTCTGAGGTACGGTCTCAGACAGATGCATGCAGTCTCCTGTGTCATCATCACCGAAGCTCCGTGGTGCTCTGGCTGCTTTTTTATTCAAACCAGAAAGTGGACAAATAAAGCAGGGGATCTTTCAAGACCCAATATAACTACCTATATCTATGTGTACTTCTATAGCTGTATCTAATAATATCTAATAACACTGCTACAGATTTTTCAAACTGAAGGCTGCCTGTTAATATCATTTGGGGTCGGAAGTAATGARACCCATTTTAACAGTAATAAATGCACTGCCAGCCCCAAAGAATCTCTCTAATGACGATCTGTTGTTTCGAGTAAGATCTCTGCATAGTTTAGGTGATTCTGGTTCTCAAAAGAAAACAAACAAACAAAGAAAAAGGTTTATCTTTGCTTTTTCTTTTAAAATATCCAGATTTTTTTCTGGATTTAAGTGAATGGGTCTTTGGATTGTGTGTTTGGTGAACCAGCCAAACGTTTGAACTCAACTCAACCTTCCACCTCCCACTGTTGTGGTGGTCTCATTCATGCTCCTTGCAAAATAGCTCAAAAGAATATGACATGRCTGGTGGTTTGAGGAGCTCAAGGCTATAATAACAGCTGCAAGATCACATTCAAGYACATTAGCTGAGGTTTCTCAGGAAGCTTGTATAGTGCCCATTTACGCTGCTTGCTGCTTCTGCCAAATGCATTAATCTCACATTTACTGAGTGCTAGATTCAATCAAAGTCATTTCCATTTAAAAAATAGAAGTAAGAAAGTATGAAGTCATCCTGTTGTAAAGAACTGCACTGAGGAAGGCAACAAACTCTTGATTTTTTCCTTTTCACTTCTGTCTACTGGAAAGTTAAAGAAAAAAAAAACTAAACTAAAAACCAAGATTAAACCATGTCATATTTATTCTTTCAGAGCCTATTCACTTAGGCTTCTTCTCATGTATTCATTTTCAGTCCATTCAAAGTTGTWTGTACTAAAATGGGGAGCAATATCTGTAACTTGATTATAAATGTTCTGGAAGATGTATCTCTATCTATRTTTTAGCTCTTGAAGATCTAGCTGTCAAAACAAACAAATAAAACCCCCAAAATCTTTAGGATTAACTTTGTCAGYGCAGAAAACAAAGATTTCCTGAACTGGTTCAATCCCAGACTTTGGACAGAATTAAGAACTATTACAAGTTTTCCAAACCTTTGGCCCAGAGTCATAATTTTGAATATAGGTATATAAAGAAGGTAGACTGAACCGGGRAACATTTGCTATGTTGCAGAAAAAGCCCACAGTAACACTGTAAGACTATATAAAAATTCAGTAATTGAACCAGGACTAAAATGAACATATCTTCTCCATCCAAAGCCACTGAATGACCCAACATATAGCACTGAAAATGCCAAAGCTTATTGTGTGACTTTGAATATATTTGTTCACTACACTTAAACCCAGACCAATACCCTAAATCTTAAACATATAAAGCATCGTCTTTCAAGACCATCTTTAATTAAGGCACTATGTGAATTGCTTGTAATCTTGTTTATCTGAAGATTTGGTATAAATGATACTCTGTCATTAATGGCAATTCAATATAGACTTAACAGTCTCACATACCGAATATAGTCCTCAGTCTGGCTATATTTGGATCTGTTTTCCCTTCTTGCTTCTCTGCCTCCGTACAGCTCTTCTCTTGTTCCTGAAGCATTTCTGAAGAATTCATAGACTGTACTTTTATCTTGAGAACTAAGATATGAAAACTTTGTTAATACTTTAGTAACAGGCTGATATTGATGAATCTGGTATTTTCTCCCTATAAACTTGATGCAGTTTTAAACTAATACTTTATCAGACCAACTTTCTATCACGATCTTGTTATACAATATTACATTATGGAAAGCTCAATGTTACATTTAATGTGCTGATTTGTACGTTTCCCTTACTTAATTTCTCTCCTTAACGCAGTAATATCTCATTCAAACAGATAGTTTTCATTAAGTTCCTTAAATTATTGGTATTTATCATTCCTACAAATGCAGTCCTAGAAGTCTCTTTCAGATAGAAACCCCATTACACTAGGATTAGTACGAATATATAAACTAAGACAGTCTCTGTCCTCCAGGTTTTCTTTCAAACACTCATGACTAGGAATAAAGTTTTATAAATCTCAAGATAGTAAATTAACTAAGGAAGAAATCCTTAAATGTATTTGGCTGCTTAACTGTCACTGAAATCAATAGTAGTTGAATACCTTAATACCTTTGACAATCAGAATAGAATTAAGTGACTTTTTGCAGGTTATACAAGGAGCCTTTGCCAGAACTAGGAATGAAATTTATATATACCTAGTTTTAATCTGTTACCACTGCCAAAAGATTATCCTGCCTTTCAAACATTACTGAAAAAAAAAAAAAGTGCTAGAAGAACTATTAGAGATCAACCTAGGTATATCTTAATTTGGGAAAGAGCTACAAATAACAACAAAAYAGGATTACATAGGGTTGTGGTGCTTAATTTCTGTGTATTTTTTATTTAAAAAAATGTTCTTTTTTTAGCAGAATAAAACTAGAAGGTTAATAGTTTGCCTGTTTTAGCAATTGCATTAGTGAATATATTCTATTTACAGATTCGTACAGAAGAGAGAATCTTTGCAGAATGTCTGATTTGAAAAGAGAGAGAAAAAGAGAGAGAATTTTGTGTAAGGGAATGAGTCCAAGATCCCCGTCAATGTTCCTGTGAAAATAAGAACGTCTCGTATAGGGTAAAAATTAAATTTACATCACATATTTCAGATGAATGTTACATGAGTGCATCTGTGGCAAAGTGGATTAGCATGAGGCGGAGGGAGTAAAACAAACGCTCATTTAGGGGATATAACATCACAAATGGTATTTGAAATTATTCATGGCCAACGATTTTTTGGATGTTTTTTTGGTTGTTTTCTTYGTCTCCCTGCAACATGTGGTCACTGGAATGAGATACAGAGTGAGATTAAACTTTACAGTTTTCTCAAGAACCTGAAATATTGATAATTTTTTTGAAAGCAGTGCCTAGAAACAGATGTTGTAGAGAGCTGTCTTCTTCCAGAGCACTGTGAATTTGCAAGGCTGAGTCCCTGCAGAAACTCTGAGCCCTCTGCGGTCCGCAGGGTTCCTCCTGGGCATGGGATACTGGAGTAAGGGTGGGATAGCGGTGTTTGGACATAGTCAGTGGGTCTGTCTTGGTGAATCCAATGCGCATACGGGTACGTCCCTAATCTTTAACAACTGAATAATTGCAACCTGAACTTGTTTTTTGTTTTGTTTTTTTAAGCCATGAATAATCTATGAAATTGTTACTCAATGGCCTTCGATAAAGCCAGAAAATTGTGTCTAAATGCTGAAAGATTTTGTCTTTTCCTCCCTTAAATCTCCTGTCATTCTGTCTGGATTCATGTGCCTTTGCAGGGGCAGAACATACTTTTTTTTTTTTTAATCCTAAATATATTCCTGCAGTCACTTCATGGGCTACCTTTTATTGTTTTAGGCACACCAGTCATTTGCAGATCACTGTTTGAAATAAAGTGCAGTAGAAAACGATTGTGTTTAACACAGCAGCTCGACTGGCTACTCCGGCTCCGAGACAGCACTTCCAAGGTCAAACAGGAACACCGTAAAAAGATATTTAACCTATTGCTGCTTGGTGGGAACTTTGCATACGTGTCACTGTTTGTTTTAAAATGAATGCTGAYGATATGCCTGATAATCCATTTGCCGATGCAGTTCTTTTTCTGCAGGCTTCTTAACTCGAAGAAAAGGAGCAGGAATGGCAACGTTACCAAATCCGGCTAAATAGGGAGGAAGTTTTCCGCTGCTTCTGTGGGAAGTAAGGAGGATTTCAATGCATTTAAATTGCAGGCTCTTCGGGTTAGGGTACGTTTCTGTGATGTACACCGCCCAGCATAGTGAGACCCAGGTCCTCTCTGAGTAAAGAGAAATGGCCGAGGCAGTGACATACCGTGGAGTAATTCTCCTTTTGCTTATCCTCTGTATGGCAAATGGCTAAGTACTCCAAACTGTCCTGTCTTCACAACAGGGCTTTGTCCCATACTACTCCTATAAGGGGTCGCATGTGCCTGCAGCAATACAAATCAGCACTATTTTTTATATTTTAAAGACTGTTCTACCATTTCAGAGCTTTCCCTCACTTCTGTGTTCTAGCTGCTTCTGGAAGAACTTCAGCTCATTACATGTTGATAGGATTTTCCTCATTGTAATAAATGAACRTTTGAGCATGTTGAGACATGGGACAATTTGTCTTTGTTGATAGTCTTTGTGGCATAGTTAAATATTATTTAGATGAAGTCATTTTCCAAAGAAATTGCTCTCTGCAGGGGCCTGAAAGTGGCAAATTTAAAAGAAGAAGAAGAAAAAAAAGCTGCTGTGCAGTGTTTCATGCATGTGAATAGCTGGGAGCAGTTGGTTATGGAATTTTAATGGCTAGATTATAACCTCAATTTCTATGAAGAAGTGCAGTTATTACAGTCTGAATTATGTTGTAATTTTTTTTAAAGTAAATGTACATGGATTCTCCTAAACCAATAATACATCTCAGACTGATTTCCTACATTTAATATATCCTATGACACAGGGAATRGAAATGTGAGTCTTCAGCATGAGTCTTCAGAATTAAGGAAGAAAATTGTAGTTAAATTGTGTTTCTTCAGAAGACCTCTTTTTTCTTTTGAAAATTTAAAAATGTAGATTTAAATCTTCCTTGCTATGATTAATGCTTTCATTCTACAATACGGATATATGGCTTTCATACAAGTTTAAAAAAATATTGAAAAGGTAACACACTGCTAGAATAGAAAAAAAAAAAAAGAAGAAGAAAAAAAAGGAAGAGGAAGAGGAAGAAGCTACCCAGCAGCAGGATAGGAGCCAAAGGAAATAGGTTCTGTTCTCAGTTCAGCCCCTTAGTAGATGTGGCACTCTGGACAAATAGTATTTTTTTGGTGTTTTTTTCTATTATTTGTGGCATTTTTTTTTCCCCTGCAAAGTCCCATTATGACGGAACTCTGGAACTTCCAACTTTACTGCTATATATAAATATAAAAATAAATRAATAAATAAATAWATAWATATAAAAGATATATTTAATATATGCATACATTATTTTTAGTCTTAATCATCGCTGTGAAATGGTTGTTATTTCTCTAATCGCAGGGACAGAGACCAAGGGAGCACGTGGTCCTAGCGATAGCATCAGGGAGGAGATGCCRTTTGTTTGTACATGGCTGGGACCAGCCTGAGCAGAGTCTCCTGGTCTCAGCAACACGACCGGTTGGGTGAAGAGCTGATGCACAACAGGGAGGGTACATTTTCTTTTTCCCAGTAACACCAACTCTTAAGTTGTTTCAACAACTGTCTAGGAAAACATAATAAACTTTTAATGAAARGTAGCTCATCTGGCTGATTTGCTTCTCCTTTCCCCAGAAGGGACCTGGTTATTTTGACTGAAGGAGGTTCTTAAGAAGTGTTTCTTTTCATGTTGAAAGATATAGAAACTTTGGAAGATCTGTATGTTCTCCTCTTTGATTCTGATAATGAAGCCCACTACTTGTAAATACACAAAAAAAGTGCACTATCACTGACTTATTCTGTGTCCAAAGTAGCAATATGGTTCAGAGAAAACCTGAAATTTTGAAAAAAAAAGGGGGGAAAAAAAAAAATCTCTCCACTGTCTCAGTACAACCACTGATCTATTAGCATCATACGTGTGTAACGCAGTGTAGCGCTTCCTAGACTGGCCTGCAGTAAGGGAGAAGATATCTACGGGACAGTTTCCGATCCAAAAGCTTTAACATTATGTATTCAGTGGATATGTTTGGTCCAGGCAATCAGACCAAATTCAGTAATACAAAGTAATCCCCCTATGAGGGAGAAGTGAGGAACCTCACCACCAACCGCTTCAATCTGCTGATTTTATCTGTTGCCCTGCACTAGTTGCTCATGTGGACATAGATTTATGTCTGCACTGCCTTCTCTGCCGCAGTGTAGAAATACTCGGGTTAGCCTCATATGAGCAATTTCTGTGGCTAACACTCTTAGGAAGATAGGACTTAAACAGATCTCTTTGGCCGAGTATGCACCCTTTCTACCATAAGAAAACAGTTTATCAGTCTATCCTTTCTTTAAAACGGATAAAGCATCCCTTTAAAAAGACTTAGGATTTTTTTTATCCCTTTGCTCCTGTTGTAAATTTGTTTCAGAACCTCAGTACCCAACCAGAAATTTCCGGTATTTTTATTCTGAGCTAAGCATATGGTCTGCTACCTATATCTGCCTTTATCATAGCACAGTTTTTCTTTCTTCCCAGTGCTTACTGTCCGTACCCGATATGCATAGAAACAGAACTTTTGCAGCCTTTGTTTGTCTCAAAAACTCTCCTGCGCTCTCTCTCTCTCTTTCTTTTTTTTTAATAGGTTTTCATTTCTTTAATTATCCATTAGGTTTCTCTTTACTTATGCCATTTTGAGATAATCTTTTCTGAACTGTATGCACCATTCCTGACAAGGTTTTACCAGAGTTACTTAATAAATATAATGTTTTTCCGTCTCCACTGGAACTGCTTTTTCTGAGATGTCCCTGGATCATATAAGCTTTTTTTCATGGTKGTATTACACCAGTGACTGACAGTCATCCTGTGATTAACTAATATATCCAGATCCTTCTCATCTTATCATGTGATAAATTCCCAGCTTCTACCAGAAATTCTTATTAGTTCCTAACAACACAACTTTATATTTTGTATTTTTTTTTTCACTCTAGTTCCACCATTACAGTCTTCAAGGTCATCCTCTCCTTTTCGAATATTCCTCTGTATTGACAACGTCTCTTAACTTTTCGTCACTGTGGTACTTCTTATACCAGGTCATTACTTCTTGTACAAGATCATTAATGAAGTTTTAAACCAAATTGGCCACAAAAAGTTTCTTTGAAGTTTCCACATTGGCATTGTACCATTTACTCTCTTGACTTTTTCATCTTCGTTAGGAGGAAAATTTCACAGGAAATGCTTACTTTCTCCTCAGCTGTAGACAAGCAGGAGTTTATGTAATGTAAGTGGTTTATATATATATTTCTGAAACACAAGAAAAAAAGGAACTGGTGTTTTGTATGTCATATCTGAAATCTTAAAGCAAGTAGGAGAACATATGAGATGAAGAAGTCATGAGATGTGAGAAGATATTTAAGAATTAAATAGCAGAAAAGCCATTCAGGTGGAAAAGTGGATGTTTCAATCTGCAGTTTCCAAATTTTGCATATTTGAGAAAACTGTCRGTAATCAGTGTCCTGCTGCATCCAGCCCTTTGCTGAGAGACTGCAGCCTCTGCCGTCTCAGGGCTGCCCTTGCCTTCTCTTCTAACATCTCCTCTGGGATTCGCACTTGGTYTGAGCTAATAAGTTTGTCTGGGTTTGATTAATTCTGTCCCTCGAAGACCCAGATGGGTGTCCTAAGGGTGTCTAGTTCCAGGAGGCTAGTTCAAATCACAGCCTATTCGCTGGGATCCCCCACYGCTCAGCCTGCATGCCTACACCTTGGAAAGAAAGCCCACCTCATTGCTGGAGAGCACCTGGCTCAGATGACAGCTCAGGTATTTCTCTTCAAGGTTGTAGATACTCACATGGTCTTCCTAGTTTCTCTGGTTGCCRTAGCAATCTAGGGAGAAAAGGAGAGTGGTTTTGGGCAGAGCACTGCAGAAAAAGTATATTAAATTGAGCTAAATAAATGTAGTTAGCATGAAGTAACACAAGCAGCTAAAGCCCTTTTCATAGAAGGGGAATTTACAGTGAGGAGAGTCAACACCGTCTGCCAAAAAAACTCTGAGCAGGTGACTTAGGGATGGAATTGAAAAGGGGGGATTTTTTGCACATACGCAGGTGACTGACTGTACATGGATTTAAGAAAACATCATTGTATCTCCCATTGCCTTCCCAGGGAAATCCATTAGATGGGATGACACCAGAGGTCCAGCGTAATTGTACTTCCTAGGTACYAAACTCTTCATTTAGGCACCCCCTTAACTCTAAGCATATAAGTGCAGTTAGGTTTCAGAAGTATATGTTCAAGTGCTGGGACTGAATCAAGTGTTAACACCATGAATTTCAGCTCAGTGAAACTAAACAGTGTGACTGCTCCCTTCCCATACTAATGCAGCTAAGCAGGATTTCCAGGAGCAGGAATTCAAGGTGTCCAGATTGCCTGAAAGGTCCTATTGAGCTTAATACCTGCTGCAGGTGCTAAAAAAAGCTCTGAAAATTGGACCACATTTGACTAAGCTGCCATTGTCCTGCCAGATAATTTTGGAAAGTCACTTCACTTTGCTRTGTCTCAGTTTTCCTATCTATGAAACGGAAATAAATATCCTAAACTCTCTGTATAAAGTGTTTTTTTTTTTTTTTTAATGGTTGAGGAACATTCCATGTAAAATCAAATATATTCTACTTATTTATTTGATATTAGACTTGTTTAATTAAAACTTTCTGATTTGTGCTTTATATRCATTTGCTAAGAGAAGGCAGTATAACATCTAATCATAATCAAATAACTGTACCAGAGCCATAAGGGAATAATATAGAGGAAAATGTGGAATACAGAWATATCCAAACTGAGATAAGCTTTTGCACTGAGAGCTACAATAAGAGAGCAATATATTAATTATGATGATTATTTACATTTCACAATTCTATAGCATCATTCACTTGCAGCAAGCTTTCCAGGCTATATATAGTTGCTGTAGAGAGGCTGTGCTGCAGGAACCATTTCTGGAGTATCTCTTCCTGGAGGATGACWTTCAGCTGATACAGGACTCTCGCCTGAGAAGCTGGGCAAAATACTTGCATCTAAGGACTCCACTCAGTCCCAACGTGSATGGAAACAGTATTTAGTTATTCAAAATGCACGTGAAAGGAAGTCAGACACTGTGAAAGGAGTTTAAAAAGCAATGACAGTCTTGTTYGCTCAGTGCGATTGCTGAGTTTCTGGCAACTTGCGAGAGACATTCTTGCCTGCATGTTTAAGCTGCARCCTTCATATTAGACAAGTTTAAAACTGGAATATGTTGCATGGAAATGTTTTGGGGATATAAAACRTATTTTTTTTAGTATAAGAATAGTCAAACCTCAAGTAGGCAAAAAAATTTAAATGAGTGGAAATCACAGTCTGCCTTTATGCAGAGACCTTTTAACATTACTCCTGTTAATATGAAGGGTGCCCTTCATATAAGGTTAAATTACTTTTAGCAGTATAGGGTGAAAAACCTGGTCTATAGAGGATGTCAATGGTAAAATTCTTCGGTCCAACGGAAACAGGATTTTACCTATAATTCTGTTTTGTACTGGCTCTTTGTCCTTTCTACAAGGCAGCAAAGGGATTTTTTGCTCCTCTGATTCACATRTAGGCTGCAGTTCACTCAGCTGTGTTATGTTTCAGGTTATGAAAATTAAGGAGGATGGGCTTTTTTGAAAGTTTATCTGTGCATATAACACAAGGCTTATTTGTGCAGCGGTATAAAGTATCACTGCAAATAAGAACCTGAATTGCTGTGGCCCTATCTTATGCAAGATTTTCTCAAATACTATCATTACACATAATGATAATAACAATAAAAAAGAAAGAAAAAAAGAAAATCCCCCAAATGGTTGCCACCACTCTGAGCAATATACAGGTTAAATGGACAAAATAAACTTGTAGCAGGCATCAGAGGAAAAAAAATCAGTTGCAGCTGAGATTAGGACCAAGGGCAACTGCAGCTAGAGTAGAAGATAGAAGTAGAAGGCCCTGAGCACTAGGCACTTGCTTCTTCTGAAGGAAGGAGCACTGAAGTCTTTTCTGTGGGACAGTGTAGATCCAACAGAGAAGATGGAGACGGGAAGATCTCCAGGGTCTCTTCTCTCTGCTCTCCCAGACCTCTGAAGGTAATGAAAAACCACAAAGGTTTCAAAAGATAAAACTGAGTAGCTTCAGGTTTAGGGGCCAGGAGCTAATGCCCCTCTGCCTTTGCAACGCTTCGGGTGCACCCTGACTTTCTGCACGGGCTCTGAGCAGGGGGAGAAGGAGTCAAAAGCATTATTTGGACCCTATTTGCTGCTTGTGCAGATGTTCCTCCCATTAGCAGAGGTGATGGGCTGGTTGGGAGCAGCCCATTGACCACCAGTTGGACCATGCTGAATTAAAAGCTAAGCGGGAAATAGTAGAACACTGGGCAATTATTTCTCTGCATTTTGCCAACAATGAGTGCTTATGTGTGTATCTATGACAACGCTCTGAGGATGGAGATGATTCCAGCGTTCACAGAACGTCTCTAAGTACAAAGCTAACCTACAAGCAGAACGAGAGCAACGGAAGCAGGAGAATGAATTAGTTGCAGCTAAGCAAAGGAGGCTGGAAATGTTCACAGATTGAAGTACAAATACAAGCAATATCATTTGCAAGAATTCAGTGGCAAAGGTGAAGGACCTGCATTAAGTGTAAACTTAGAGAACAATAAAGAAACCAGGATTCTCTTTACAGAGGAGTGCATGAAAAGGAAGAGCCCCTTGTATTAAATTAGGTTCAGACTGAACTAGCTGGAAAAATAGGCAGAGATATATTTTTTTCTAAAATTCTACCTACTTTATTTTTAACTGAAATGTAATTTTTTTGACAAACTGCAGACCTGCTTTAAATGCAGTAGAAAAAAGAAAGGAAAAGGAAAGGGAAGGGACAGAGAAATATTTTACAGATGCCAAGTACTTCAACAGCAACACTAGGATATTCATGTGATGACAACAATTATTTCAATAACACCCCGTTTCCTATGTATTCCTGCCTTGTGATTAATTGCTTGGCTGTTTAATGAATTTTGCTCATAGTTCCAGCACTCAAAAGGAAATTTCTACTCTCTCCCTTGTCAAATAAAGTTTGAGATCTTAGTAATATCTTTCGCCCACTCTGGAGAATATATAAAGTCCTGTTAAGGCTACCTATTTTCACAAAACTTTGTGGGAACTTTGGTTTTGCCTACATCGAATAACAGCAGTTGTCTAAATTGGCAGATTTCTTGGAGTCCCTGGACACTGAGTCCATTTCCCTTGCACATTTGAATCTCCAATTTTGAATCTCAAAAGCAAACAAAAATGCTAATGGGACTGTGTATACTCAGCTATAGTCCTGACAACACCCGGGCAGTCAAACAGGCACATATAGAATATGTACCTCAGGTGGGGTTCAGTTCCAGATGGCAGATCCCCAAATGTCTGTGTCCACGTGTAGGTATATAGACGTGAATGGCTAGAGTTTGATTCACTTGCCTACACGTAAGGAACCAGTGCCACTTGAGATGCCCCATGGTGTCCAAAGCAACRTTGGGGACCTGGCAGACGAGGCAAAGGACCTATGGGAGACCTGCACTATGCTGAATTAGCAGCCATAGGCCAGACGGGACATTGTAGGTATCCGAAATTACACGAGGTGTCTTACTTTTGGGCAGCTGTATCGAGCCCCTGATCAAAACAGCCAATAAATTTGAAGACCAAACTGAAGCAATACAGCTGCTCAGATGAATACTTCTCCACGCTCTACTGACCATATCAACCAGATTTTCACTGACTGTGGTGGGAGCTTAATCCTTCTCATCACATGTAGACACCAAAATATAGGTGTTTACAGACTTAAGCTGAATCCCATCCCTCGTTTCTATTTGAAACACAAAAGAACGTGGCCAAAATCATGAATAAGCAGGGAATAAAAAGATGCTAAGAATTACAATAGAGTGTACTGGAAAAAAAAAAGAAGATAATTTATCATTAACTTCAACAAGATTATTCCCCTGCTAAAGCAGATCATGTGCTTAAGTGTGTTACTAAAGCAGGGCCATACTGTAAAAGAAAAAGGAAGAATACAAACTGATTTCCACAAAGTGAATCCTTAAAAAAAGAAGACCTGAAGTATATTTAATTTTGCTTTGAGTCTCTGGGCACTTGCATTCTCACCATATTAATTCTTCCSCACCCCCCCCCTTTTTTTTTCTTTTTTGTCTTTGGCAATGTGTTCATTATCTTTAATCATCCCRCCTTCAGAAATGAAAATTTTCCTAATTAATTAGCACTTCAGACAGATGTATTTAAAGGGGATTACATATTTGGAGCTTTGGGGTTTTAAACAAGTCTGATTAGAGTTAACATTGAAGTTGGTTCTGATGCATTCATATTTGAAAAAGAAGTTCAGGTTTTAGGCAATTTACAGATGCCCCRTACACTTTTGGGATGCTATATTCTATATGTCTTTGAAGAGCTTGTTTCATTTCTAAAGAGAAAGTCCTATTTATGGTTTATTGGGGTCACCATCTGACGGAGGTGAATGTTTGCATTTTAATCCTGCAAAACACATACTTAAGTTAAACACCATGACTTCTCCTGTTGAAACTACRGGGACTGATGACAGTGAAGTTAAATCCATGGCTACCTTGTTGTAAGATGAAAGTCAATTTGGAACAACTTGTAGAGCCAAATGGCAGAGAACGTATTCCAAAACTATCCCTTTAAAAGACACGTTATCATAAGCACAGCCAGGTAAGTGTTTTCACAATTTAGCTAGATATCTGTAAGTAAACAAACATGTCAAGTATCTCATTGACTTTGTCTTTCTCACTTGTTTAAATATAATTCTTCTCTGTGCAAAATTCTCTATATATTGCACACAGAGCTGTGTCATCAAAGGCTTTCTTATATTTTGTATGTCTGGAAGACTGGATTGTTTCCATGTGTTGTTCTTCATATGAATGAAATTGTACTTCAGCAGCAACCGAGACCCTGCTCATTAGAAAGGTAAGTCATGTTTACATCCTTATGAATTTTTGAGATCAGTTAGATTTGATCTCAATCAATTTCCATTATTTTAACAAATCTGGGAAGAGGAGAATATAGTCTACAGCTGTGCTGCTCTACAAGATTGTTCCACTATTGGTTGGAGCATCCATTCCCACCCTTCCCCTGCACTCAAAACGCATGGGAACGCTGTAACGGCTCACTAAGCATTTGGTACCCAACAGTCATGTAATTTGGGTTACTGCTGGACTACCACATTTCCTAGGAAAACAATGCCTTGTCATCAAGAAATCACTCTGGAGTTAAAAGATGCTTTGGATTTGCTCATTTGTGTTTATAAGCTCCTGTTTCACCTGTTGACTTCCTATTACCTTCCTCCAATAACCATCTTTGTCTTTATGCATGGCAAAATACATCTATAAAAACAGTATTTTTCATCAGCATTTTTTCAAGATGCCGCAATACCTTCAAGTAAACCATCAAGGCCACTGCAACATTTCATGCCCCATCTGTGATAAATTATTAGGGTGCACTCTGCAGTTACAAGTCAAAGCTATCATTTGAATCAATGTGTGTGTTAAAGTGCTATTTTCACCCCCTACTAACAGTTCTGCTGCTTACTGGTCACATCTCCTGTTTCAATTTATTATTTTGGCAGCTCAAAACAGGTGATTTTTTCCTGTGAAAGCTGTGAGACACTATCCTGCAACAATTCTCTAATATTGATTTAGAAAGAGTACCTATTAGCTTTTGTTTTCTGTCACTTTGTTGTCTTGACACCTGCAAAATTACTTCTAATAACAGTGTATTTGATTCTTTGAAAAGCAGGGGTCTGGAGAGAGGTTGGTCATTCATTTTAAAAATGTGCTTTTCCTTCAAACACAGTAATGATGGAAATAGGTATTTTTAAATAGGTAAAATTAGTTGTTTACATTGCAGTAGCATTCAGGTCTCTCAACGAAAATCAGGGCCCCTTTGTGCAAGTCGCAGACTACACACAAAGGAAGAGTTCATACCTGCTTGAAGATAGTAAATATCTGCTCATTATAACTGCAAAGGCAGTATCATTCCAGACTATTCCATTTTTCCCCCTCTTTTTTCATGTCATATTAACTCTCATTTTAGTTCATTTTGCTCTATATTTAACATTAGTTCTGATTTATTTTTATTATTATTAATAGTAGGAATATAAGTCCTGAAATAGGACTATTAGGAATAAAACATTTTGAGAGGCAATTAGGAATTAATGTTGATGTTGAAAGGGTTTTAATTTGCGGCATTGTCAGCAGCTTTCAGGAAAATGATCTGACGTGAAAAGACAATTGATAATAATTTGTCTTCCTCCTCCYCCAAAATATTAAAAATCAAACTAGCAAAAATACACATAAAAGAACTTCAGGTCTGCAAGCCTATACCTTTCTTTCTTTCCTTCTTTTTTTTAATAAGTAGAGAGGGGATTTACTAGTCTGTGATGAGTTGTTAAAGAGGTGTCATTTTTCATATAGATTCTTTCACAGCTTAAGCCAGTCTCTGTGTTGTCACTTCAGTGCTAACCAGTAGCTGTAGCAGTTTAAATCGGCATTATTAACATTTATTTCCAAAGCTAGATGCTAAATGAACTTTGTTTTTTGCTTCTATCTGTCTGTATTTCTAGCTACAGTTTGAATGATGGCAGAATAATTGGAATCAAAGGTGATAAGAAAATGAAAAGTAAAGAGAAGTCACTTACTCATGCCAGTCAGTCAGTATCTGTGTATATTAAGGACAAATATAAATCTTCTCTTCCCAAAGATGATAGTTCGACACATCTCATAATGCATATTTCACATTTCAAAGGCTTTACAATATAAATTGCCTTTTATATGTATAACACAAATTGGCTGTTGCTCTCTTTCTTAGTTTGTTCTTCCTCAAAATTGCATGAGGAATCTCAATAAGCAAGGCACACTTACCTAAGGATTTAAAAAGCATAAGTCTAGAGAGGCAGAGATGCCACCTTGTTTCACGGGTCTGGTGTCGTAAAGGAGATGAGGGAACTCTTTTCGTTCGATGTAGGTTTTCTAGGTCAACGGGATTCTGGGCCGTGACATACTGGCATAAGCAAGTGTATGAATATATACCACTGTAAAAAATAAATCCTAAAAATACTCCAAAGTTAAAGGAAGTCAGAGGAAAGACTCTCGCTGCTTTCAGTGAGCTTTGGATTAATGCCTATCAGCCTGCGCTGGGAAGATGGGACGCAGACCTACTGCCACTTCATTGGATCTCTGGGAAGTCTGACCTTTCTCATGGTATAGGTTGTGAAGGGACACGTACTGTTCATATTGCATGACTTCAGAAGGCCTACAAATACAGTTTGCCTTTGTGGCAAATTAATTCAGGCAATTCTAAGAAGGACCTTTGACAGACGGACCTTTGTGTCACCTTTTCTAATACCATCACTGTAAAAACAGATAGGATAGCTGCAGTCTGCACAGTCTGTGAGGACTACCTACGCCTACCCACTCTGCCCTCAATATGTGTAGCATGGCTTGGTGGCTGAATCGCCTCAGATCTGTTTGAGCCTTCTCTGAAAAAAACAGTGCCAATGCAGCCATTGTCCATGCCTATACTGCTCTGAAATGAAGCTGCCTAGATTGGCCATAGGTATGGTTTGCGTCTCTCAAACACCTCTTGCATGACACGTGGCCTTAGTAAGTGAGGGCAGGGTTTTGACAACTTGTCTGGGGTCCACCTGAGGGACCCAGCACTCCAGAAGTCAGGTTCTGGCGATGCTTTTTATCTCTAGGACCTGTGAATTTGATATGTTGTGTCATCCCGTAATCAAAAGGCAGTAGGACATCCCTTCAGCAGTGGTGCTTAATGGTTAGAGAAGGATGCGGGTCGTGCTCTGTCTCCACTCTCCTTCTTCTTCCCATAGTAATGTTCAAAGACTCGAGGACTGTGGTCAGCCCTGTCTAAATTGGGATCAGGGATCTTGAGTCCTGTATTTTGTTTTATCTTGTTCTCCGCAGCAGTAGCTGGTAATAAATCTGGATTTTCTGTATCATGGTTCATAGAACAAACTGATTTATTTGTTCATTTACAGATGCAGGGTTTGGAAACAAAAACACATGTGTGCCCCAGATTAAAAATACAGCATCTTTTATCATTACTGGAGCTAGACAGTGCTTTTATGTATTCAAGCACCTTCTTCTGTATTATAATTCACATAGGCAGATCCATTTTGATGGAATTTTTACAGGTCATAGATTCTTTGGTAAATTCTGAGGAGAAAAATGGAAGAGTCTTCTCCTCTTTGTTTTTATGGTATTGACRTTTATGGGTCATGGGAGATTGAAGTTTGAGTGCTTGAACTACATAATGCAAACCAAGGATAGAAACTTGTTTCTCTCACATCCTATGTGTGTAGTGTAAAGTTCTGAATCCCTCATTCATTTCTTTCTATTAACATTTTCAAAATGTTTCAGATGAAAGGAAAAAGTGTTTCTGACATTCCTAAACTTTTCAGCATACCAGAAAATGAGACATTTTTATTTATCCTGTTTAAAGGGTTCTCATCATCTAATTATTACATTTATTAATTAAGATCATGTCTTTTAAAAGGTATTTTCTTATAATCACTCTGGAGATGATCCAGAAGATACTTTTTTTTCCCAAAAAGTGATTTGATAGACATTTAAAAAAAATAGAAAATCATTTTGTAGAGGACTTCCATTATGTTTCATCCATTTCTACTTGCAACTGACTCATGAACACATTTGGCTTGAAGTGGACTTCTCTGTAAACCTCATCTCAGTAACTTTCTTTCTTTCTTCTTGTTTTTCTGCTCATTGATTTATCGATACATGTCCTTAAAGATGAGAACGTGCTTAAGCATATTGTCAAACTGGGACACATTATGGTGTAAGGTCTTGGAGGAAGTTTGTATCTGATTAATGAAAACAAACAGGGTTGTTCTAAACAGGCAGTAGATGAAATTTGATAAACAATGGTTAGCTTACTGCTACTCACCATGTATGCCTTTCTGGAAAAGTGTCTGATATAAAGTGTCTGATCAAACTTGAAAAAAACATTCTTCCCTCAGGCCACCCTTTAGTCACGTACAGTACACAGTTCTCCTTTGCTTAACTTTTCCAGAATTCTAGGGGGTGTATTTTCCAGAGGTGATCAGTTATTTTGAGTAGCCAAAATCTCTTGAATAATTTACATCAAAAAAAAAATTTTTTCCCTGAGAAGTTTTTCCCATATGTAAAGAGTATTTTGAGGATGCGCTTTATAACAGCTCAGGTCTCTTTTTGAGTTAGCTAGTGACGCAAAGCACTGAACACATTTCAAAATGAAAAGTTTAGAATCTACTTTTTTTTTTTTTTTTAATTTACTGCAATTAGTATGTGAAGCCAAGAAGGTTCCAAGTCTGCACTGAGGCAAAATGTCACCACGTGCTCCTTTCTATCACGTGTAAAGYGCATTTGGGTGGGAGCAGGAGGTTTTGACAGTCCCACAGAGCAATTCAAGTGTTGAGTTGTGCTATCAAAGGCAACTGTGAAARTACTATTTTGATGGCTCCAGATGTTCACAGCCCTTTCTAAAAGAAGGAAGAGAAATAAGATCATCTATCTTGGACCTTGTAAGACTCAAGACTGAGGTTTTCTGAAAGGATTTACTTTTCTGACCGCTAAGGGAAGGTCATTTTCCTTAATGACACGGACCATTTTCTTCAGAAGTCGGGTGCTAAAGAGATACCTGTCGAGATATCTAACAGCTAGCACCTGGGGTAACCTTGAGCTGTGACAACYGTATATTTTGCTGTGAAGTTATATCAGGTCCCTCGAGCATCTGCCAATTCAATCTGCTTGAGACACAACTATCAGCAAAGTTGTCTGTATGGGCTTTGTCTGAGGTTGCATTGACAAAATTTTGCTAAAAGACAAGTCAAGTGACAAACTGATCAAACATCAGCAATCTGTTGTTGGTACTCCTGCCAGGACATGTCTTTGAATTACTTCGTTCTTCTGAGACTCTGAAGAATATCCGTCCATCTTTCTAGGACAGTTTGAAGACTTGTCTTTTGGATTCAGAGGAGTATCCTATAATTTTATCCAGCCTAATGAAAAGGTATTGACTATTCTAGTTTCATAACTATTTTGATTCCCAGTGGCAGTTTGTAATCAATTCTTCAGCATCTTATCAGCTTCTTCTGAAAGTGTTTTACATTTAACAGACCTATAGATGGAATAAACAAGTTTTGACAATATGATCCTTGTTCAGGATATATGTTATTTACCTCCTAGGATGTTCATTGGCTCTGGCACATGCATGACAGTAAATAAACAAACAAAAAATTCTAAAAAGCTCAAAGGTCCGTTCTGAGTTAGACAGTACATTGGCAAGCTTGAAAATGGCACAGCGGTTCTACTGGCCAACAGCACCGAAAGGAGCGATGTGACATTCTTTGACTTCCTAATCTGAAAGTTAAGATCTCCATTCGTATTCATAGCTGGGTGAGGTGGAGTAGCATTTCAGAGAACTCAAACTTTAGGAAGCTCAGAATTTCATTTCTGAATTTCGACAGGAAGACCCTCAACTAGACTTCCAGGATGCCATATGGAGTAGTTTCCACTGCATCATTTTAATGTATTTCTCATATACACTACTGCTTGTACAAAAGAGTGTAATCAGGAAATAATGCACAATTTCTGAACATTCATGCTTTTAAAGAGAGAAATTGTTAAAATAGAGTAAACACATTAGATGAGATAAAACTTACAGTAAATAAAATTTCCTCAGACTCATTGCCAAAATCAAAAATACATTCGTCTGTGAAAGTAGCATACACTGTTTTGTTTTTTTCCTCTTAAAAATCCCCACATCAAAAACAGGAACAAAATCCTCGAGTAACTTCACTAGGATGGCAGTATATCACTTGGGAATAAAACTTTAAATCCTTGTGAAAAATCATTTCACACATGAAGGTTTTTCAGAACAATGACAGGAGAAAGAAATATGTAAGTTTTTGCTTCTTCCTACTTGAAACTGCTAAAACTAATTTTGGGCAGATTGTTAGCAATCTCTGAAATTAGAAAGAAAACTCCYACTAGTTAAGACAATATGTAACATTCTATATTTTTATGAAAGTACTTTTGTTTTAAATAAATAGGAGAAGGTCTGTGATAATAATAAGAAATAAATAGTTAATTATGCACAAGCATATTTTACCCTGTGAAGGAGAACAATACAAGCTGCAGAGCACTAAGACATGTTCGGTAAYGAAATAATTATGTTTTCAAGTATTCCTGTGTAATACACCGTATATTTTGTTGTGCCAATGGAAACAATCATGTTGTGCTGTCCTCTCTGTTTCCAGTTAACAAAAAAACACCAAGCAGAGTAAGGTAGATAGCTGAGCTATGAGAAAATATGTTTGCTTTGGAGAGAAAAGCTATGTCTTGATTAATGTGTGCTTTGCCTACATGAATAAGGCCTCCCTGAAAGGAAGGTCTGTTGACCCAAGCGTGTTCCCTTCTAACAAGACTATGTTGCTTCCAGAATCTGAGCTGCTGTCCCCACCTGGCATTGGCCTGTCACYAGCCTGTGCCACCCCCACCTGGATATATCAGAGACACCTCACTACCCCTTTATCGTCCGTGAAGTTCCAGCTGATAGGGTCAAAAATATTTACGCTATAATTCATCCGATGACCCGTAGGCCCTGACTTTCAAATGGAATAAATTGGTCCCTGCACTCCTTTGACTCTTCTGATCATCTCTGCATTGACTATCAAGGTTGTTTWGGCTGACTTACTCATGAGTTGATGTTTTCACTGCAGATGCCTGTATTAAAGTAGATGACTCCTATGCTTTGTTTAAATKATGTTCTGGCCTCTCTTTAATAATTTTTTGGGGAGGAGATCCTTCTGACTTTAATTACAAGTTGTTTCATTTTTCAGAATCTTCTGTGCCCCTTCCAAAGCATAGACASTGGTCCTAAACATTATGGGCAGGATTCAAGCAAATACAATATAGATATTTCTAATAAAGACACCGGTGTCTAAGCTAATCTTCTTGATTGCTTTTACATTTAACTGGGGGAGGGAAGAGAATTTTATGATAGCGTGATTCATCTTAGCTTAAAATAGACACTTAAAATATGTCAGATGAACTGCACCCTTAGAAGTGCTTGTTTCTTTTTCCTGACAATAAAGGGATATGAAGGAACCTAGRTGAGATGTTGCTCTCCATTGTAGACATCTTAGAATGAGACTTAGTTTCCTAAATATAGGCATCTGGTGCAATCCACAGGGTAATGCTGTTGGCCTATGGTTTGTTCTGCAGAAGGGTTTCTTGTAAGTCCTGTGCCATATTGACCAGCCCCATGCAGATATGTTGGATATTGAGGGCATCTCAAATGGCACTAGATGCCTACATCAAGGCAGTTCAATTCTGTCCCTAAATAATGAGTAGAATCCATTCCGGATTGTTTTAAAGAGTGTTTTTGTCAGTGCTTTGCAAAGAAAAACTCTGTCCGGTTCACCTTTACTTTCCCCTTTCACCTCTTGTTACCTTCCAGTCCATCTCCTCTTGGTGTACTGCTCTCTGTCTATTCAAAAGTGAGTAGAGGTGTCTTAAGACACTCCAATATGAGAGGCTAGGCAAACGTGCACCTTGGCCTTTTTCTTTAAAAAAGTCACGGTCTGGATTTTTAAACTATCCTTTTCCATTTACCGGAAACTTCGCTTAAAGGGAGAGCTGGGAAATATCATCTACTGTAGTTTATTATCTTAGTCCTTTGGGTCAATTATATGAGGAAGAGAACTAAGAGCTTTAACCTTTGCAAAACATTTTATCTTAATTTATTTATTTTTAGAAATAAAATTCAGCTTAATTCTTTTCCAAATACATTTAATTGCCCAAACACCTTTTCATAACAAAGGGAAATGACATATAATTATTATTAGAGATTCAAAACAGAAATGTCTGCTTAATCAAAAGTAGATATTCTGTCTATCGGGCTTTTAGATACTGTGATGACAATAGCAAATGATTAGTTAATTATGACAGGAAAATTATATCTAATCTCTACTAATTTGTGAGAGTCTGAGGCTGGTTAATTCTTGGTCTGTGTCATTAAGAAACTGCACAGAGATGAAACTGAGATGCTTCTTGTAATAGCATGGCTCTTGCCCCACCAATTTTTGCTAATTCATATTTTATTGAATTCAAATTGTTATTTCTAGTACAATCATTCACAAAAGGTGACCTATAAATTGATTCTCCCCAATGTAGGGTGCTCTATATCTTTATAAGAGCACCTTTGCCCCCCAAAATTGCAGACTCTGCAGATAGAGAACCAAAGATCAGATAGATTAAGATCTGTATTAGGTTAGTCAAAATGCAGATAGACAGCTCCTAAATTAACTCAATGCCCTAAAGTCTTCTGGCAAATTCCACTTTAGAGCTGACAGAAATTACTTTAAGTATTTAGGCTCTTACTGTAAAAAGAAGGGGAAAAAAAATCTTTCTTTGTCCAAGCTGGATATCTGGGTAAGCTTAAGCCATTGAGATTCTTAAAATCCATGTGCATTGGAGCAAGTCCCTACCCTAAGATATCAGACCATCCAGCAAACCATCTCTTTAGACCCACGAAACAGATCTTGCCATGAATCTCTACTGCTGCTTCTGGATAGCTGCCAGATGATGGCAGGGAGGTCCCAGCAGTGAGGTCGTGACAGGAGGTGGGCCATGAAATGAGTCAGGTGATAAGATGCAGCCCCCTAATCTCAGCCACGGTAGCAAAATTAGAGAGGTTAATTAAGGCTTCAGCCATCATCGACAGCACCATGCTCACTTAATCCTTACATTAGCCATATCCTTTTTTTGATGGTAAAAGGATTGCTTCTGTATTTAACTGCAATAGAGAAATATAGGAGGCTAATTTTAGCTCGTGGAATATATTCAGCCATTTTTTTCAGGTATTTTTAAAATCAATCTAATAAAAAAAAGACTGAAAGACCCACAACAAATTCCAAACTAAAATGAGAAAAGAAGCCAAGCCCAAATTAAAGTTAGCAATGCCCTTCATAAGCAACCCTTTCTGGAAATAAGTATTTGAATCCAACCAGCTAGTCACACCTGTGCTTGCTATTTTAGCCAGGTATGCTAGGATCAGATTAGTTGCATTAATCAAAGGAGAAACATGAACTGGAAACGTGAAAATGGTCTGGTGTTTCACTAGAGCAAGCTAACCCTCATTGCAGGGAGACTCACCTTGTGTGTTCGCTGTGCTCAGTAGTTCCCAAGCGTTTTCATCTCTCACATGTGGCTTCTTGGTCTAACAGTTGTGATAGACTGAATGATAGAGTTATGGGAAGATGGTCCTAATTTCCACCCTGAATTTTTTGCCTTTTAATTTTCTAATATCACCTAAAAAGCTTATGCCATTGGACTCATATACATATATAAATGTATATATATACATACATACATATGTAAATACATATATACACAAACACACACATCTCCATATGCTAACATGCAAAATATAAGCACGGTGAAAATACTTGCAAATATTTTGTGTACGTAAATATACATATATATCCATGCATATATGAGTGTATGTGTACATACATACATACATATGTACATATATGGTCCCTGCATTTTGACCCAGCTGGATTTTACCCTAGGGCTACAGAAAAACTGAAAGATATGAGAAATGGTCACTTGTAAGTTTTATATAAATGAGGATCTGTGTCCTATATAACACTTCTAAGGATTTCTTGATGATATCTAACAAAGGTTTATTTGCAATTCATTTCCCCCCTTGCTGGTTTTGCCTTTCAGAAGTGTCTAGCTTGTGTTTGATTTATAGCCATTGGTCTGTAAATCAGAGATTACAAAGCAAATCAGTGAAAACAATATCAATAGGTTTGTTTATTTAGCTTTTTACTTTTATTTTTGCCATTTTAGATTGCATAAATCTGACAATTAAGCACACCGTCTTTCCCATCAATGCCAAAGCTAGTGACAGGCAATCCAATCGGCACCGGATTATTAGCATTCTGATGCTTTTGTTAGGCCAAAGGTATACCTAGCAGGCAGCTTCAGACGAGCCTAAGAGATAAAAGAACATCCTTTACGTTATATTTGTTTGGTTTACTCTCATTTCACTCAGGAGCATTTATTGTTCGTCTTAACCCTTCTTTGGTTCAAGAGTCTTGGTGAACATGAACATCTTGGCAAAGCCCTGCTGCGACCATTTGTGGTAAATCATCTTCATYAACTCATTTTAGAAATGGCTCAATGGAGACACCACGCACGCCTCTCCCAGCAGTGGGAGAGAGCGGCATCGTCTGGGTTTGCTAGGCCCCCTTGGCTGGTAAYAGGGGCCATCAGGTGCATTTGTGCCATCTGGCTCTTCTTCTCACAAGCCTCYGCTCCCCATTTTTGATTAACGAAATTAATGAATTATCATGTGATATTTCATAGTTTGCCACAAGGACTCGATTGTATGGTGGTTTATGCCCACGGGATGCACACAGCAGCCAGCAGCTATACATGCTATAGGCGCAAGCAAGACAGCAGTCAGCAAAGCAGGTGGAGGACATGTTGAGGATTTTTCCCCCCCACTGGAAATTGCCCATTTGTCTAAATAAAGCAATCATGCTGCTTTTGCTAATCACAACTTTTCTCTCTCTCTCTCTCTCTCTCTCTCTCTTTTTTTTTTAATATCTGCCTTTCACTGTACAATGGCATTTTGGAATATAAACTCACCTCTAATCATAGCCATAATACACAAAATATATAGAAATGTTTCAGGTACTAAACTCTGTGCATGTTTCTGAACATTTAACTTTTTAACCTTGATTTTGGAAAGAAATTATTTTGAAATTTAAAATATCTCCTAGGGTAAGAAAACTGGTTAGAATTCACCTTTAACTGTTGATTTCTTCTGAGAATATTTCACGTTCCCTCTCTGAATAATTTTTTACTAGCAAAATTTGTGTCTTTTTTTTTTTTAGTTTTACTATCTTCACTCAGAAAGGAAAAAAAACTAATATGAAAAACACAAAAATGTGCTTTTTTTTTTTATGGTTGTAGTCAAGTGGTCAGCCTGGCTTCTGCGAAAAGTTTATAAAGGAAAATTGTGAATATCAGTCCATTCCTGTGGATGATGTTTTCTGCATGTGCTTGTTTAAACTGCATATATATGGAGATTCTAATATTCCTGCACTGAGACCTAACTTCTCTGGTAATATATGCATTTGAGGAGAAAAGCTTAAGCAAAGATTATAGAAGGAAAGGCACTGTCATCTAGGAGAGCTAAATAACTACACGTTTTATTAGAATACATAAACTAGTGATTTTATGTAATTATTTCTTAATCTTATTTATAATTCCTGCTTTGGTATAGCTTGCTCAGATTTTTTTTTTTTTTTAACTTTCAGGCAGATTCAATTACAAGCCGCTCAATATTTTGAGATGTACCAAAGAACGAGATAAAAATTTGATAAACATCAGCTAAAGATAGCAATAAAAGACATTTGTCTTTTGGTTTTTATCTATCCAGAAGAAATTACTAGTTCACCTTGGAGCTATTCAACAACAACAACAACAACGACAACAATGACAACAATAGTTTTTGTAAATTTTACTTTCTGTACTTCTGATTTCTGTCTTCAGATTTGCTATTATAATTAACTGTCCCCTGTTGAAGTGATTTTCAACTGATATTAAAGTTCAGATTAAGTAAAGCTTATGATTGAAGTTAAGTGCATGCTCGTATCCTGGTTTAAAACACAATAGATTTGCCTTCAGTTTGGAACAGTATAGACAATCTGATGTACTTTAGGAAGGACTTGACTGTGGCATGATATGCATCCTGCCATCTCAAGCCTTATCATCTCATGCTTTTGCACATCCTTCTTTCAAGGTAGGATTATATCTATGTCATTCCTGACAGATGGTGGTCCAATCTCCACAGCATAGAGGACAATTAATTTCCCTGTTGCATTGTCCTGACTGCACAATTTCTTATTTAGCAGCTATGGATATGGAGGAAAAATTATTCTCATTGTTATTCAGCAGAGTCTATGCATCTGAAGACTATTTTCACATCTCTAATAAACATTCATTTTATAAGTTGAGTTTCTTCAGCTTTCAGCAGCGGTTATGTTTTCTAGCTGCCCGATCATTCTCAATGATCTTCTCAGGTCTATCTACAGCGGACCCACACCTTTCTTAAAGAGTGATGCCCGAAACTAGACATAATATTCCAAATGAATTTTAATTAATTATTTATTTATTTCCTCTGGAGAGAGAAGAACTAATTTATGAGTGAGATTTTTGCCAGTACATATCTTTCAGCTTGCGCTAAATCACTCATACTGGCCRTACCAACTAGATATCTGTTGCTTATCATGGGAATGTAAAAAGTCAGTAAACGTGAAGTCAGAGGTAGACACCTAGATTTAGCTGTTTCCATCCGTAACTTTACGTTGTGCAGAGTATAACATTGCGTAACAGAGTATGACATTGTTCTGTGTCTTCACCTTTGATTCACTGTAATCGCTAGACCATTTTCTATGGAACTGCTGCTTAGCTATTTATTTCCTGCATTACAGCTGTGGCGCTAACAATGTGTGCCTAAGTCTGGTAGCTGCTTTTGTTCCTATAAATCATGTTCTCTTTTTTTCATGCCGTTGCTCCAGTTTATCAAGATCTTTTTGAATTATAACCCTATCATCCAATGCACTCATGGCGCCTTCCAGGTTTGTGTCAGCTACAAATTTAACAAGCATATTCCATATTTTTTTCCATCAGGTTATTAATGAAATAATCAAATAGTAGCAGACTTAGGAAAACCCTAGTGGAACATCACTCAGCTCATTCTGACAAAAAACCATTAGCGACGACTCTTTGAATACAAAAATCCATAACAAGCTGAAATGCTACCTTTGTCCCAAAGACCATCCCATGCAAGCAACATATAATTCTCAAGGAATATCCTCAATAGCTGAATAGTCTATACTGGCCTATGTGGAAGGGCCTCATTTAGAAAGGAGAGATGGCTCCCTGGGCTCCTTCGGCACTGTGAGGGTCAGGCCTCCCAACCCTTTCTGAACTGAGGTTTGTTGTTGTTTTTTAAGAAATACTCTTTTTAGTGCTTTCAGAACTGCGATATTATGCAGAAGGGGGGCGTCACTGCCACTGTCACCTGTTTTCTTCCAAAACACCAGCCTTACTCCATGTGTCTATCTCAGAAGAAACCYGCTGAGTCAATTCCTGGCTGGAATTAGTTTAATCCTTCTTATTTGATGGTTTTAAGCGGCTCTTTGAGCAATAAAGGAGATGTGATGGAGAAATAAGTGACAAGCCTAGCTAGTCTGATTAACAGTCTAGTGTTCAGAGTGACAGACTCTGTTGACCGAAATGTGGATATAGACCTGGCTGTCACCACAAAAAAAACTAGCATTTTTTTAGCAGCTCTCTTAGACTGACATCTAAGAAGATGCGGTTTTCTTTTACCTCTGGATGTAACAGTAATAATTGTCTGGTATCATTTGGAAAATAGTTTTAGGAAGTTGTGATAACTCTGTAAACAGGAGTTAGCTGCAATCTTCACTGATATGCCAGGGTCTGAACTAGTAACTTGCAGAAATGAAAGCATGCTTAGTGACAGTGAGAGCAGATGCATCTGCCCATATGAAAATAAACTGTAAATTCTAGGCATCATTATTAAAAAAAAAAAAAAGTGAATTCTTAATGTAATTAGCATGCAACAACTCTGTTAATATTGATAAGGCATTTCTAGATTCCATGGAAGATAGCAGAGCAATTAAAAAAAAATATATGGAATCTAAAGTTAAAGTATCGACTGATCTAAAAATTCCTTGTCTTCACTAATACAAGAACACCCTTTCTTCATGGAAACGTGCCATAAGGGATATGACTCACTTGCAAGGATAATTCAGCAYGGGATAATAAAGACATTTTCCCATTCCTCTGCCAGTCCTGCTCTTGTATGGGAGTTCAGTGCCCCTTTGAAGAGATGTCTCGGCTGCTTGTGTAGCAGCTGTTGAAGCACTTAGTACGTCTTCACATAATAAGGTAAACTGGCACCAAGTGGATCAGCAGCTACTTCACTTACATCTGAGACATCTCTGTAGTGATATATAAAAGAACCTCTGCAGCTGCCAATAGTTAAGCTGTCCCTAGCTGTTAGTAAGAGCCTTGAAAGACTCACGTCCTGAGTGGATCGAGTGGAGAGATCAGTAGGCTTTACAAATAACGATACATAATCACACCATCATTGTTTACCCATGTTTTAGGAAGCTCTTCAGCACCAGTGGTGGACTGGTTGCCTYGTAGCTACAGGTGCGATATTGGGCTATGTTTTGGTCTTGCACCAAAGAATGGCTGTAGTCAATTCAATTAGTCATGGGGCTTGCAGCCCTCAGTTTGCAGACAAATGTAGTGTGTGTGCATATATGTATATGTATATATGAATGCATATATGCATATGTTGATGTACATATAACTATTCTAACCACAATTCAAAATTCATTCCTAATACCAAAGATTCAGAACAACTGTTACCCACATGACTGAAGAAAACTTGATTGGCTTGAAATCTCCAACTTATGCCCCAGCCAAGTTCAAACAGAGGATGTGAGTTCATTATTCCCTGATAATACGTTTTTTGTGTCATGAATCTGTTGTATTATATACTGTATCATGAAACCACCATTTGCATTGCAATGATATGAGATATACACTTGCATGCAGCTACCTTTCTCTCTTTCTCTCTCTCTCTCTCTCTCTCTCTCTCTCTACTGCTATCTCTCTATGCAGGTAATGTTATTGAGATGGGTGCAAGAATTTGCTGAATATTATTGATAGAAAAAAATCTTGTATAGTGAACACAATTTTCAAAAGAGTTCTTTTAAATTTTCTCTACCCTTTGTGGTTTTTCCCAGGCACGACATTCATGCCTGAATGAAGAATTCCATCCAACCTGCAGTCACCCACCTGACTGACCAGCATGCTCAAAGAAACAACCAGAGGTGATACAGATCTAGTAAAGAAGTTAAATGACAGAAAAATCAAAGTTCTAGCAACTCTCTCGGCTAAGCGATTTGAGAGGTCAAAGCTCCTTGGCTCTGTTTGTTAACAATTCATTTCATGTTATTTCTAGACTTTGTACGACTTTGCGTTCTGCAAGGTTTGCTTCCAAGAGCTAATAGGTGACAAAACAAACCTTTGAACATTGTTGAGGAGAACAAAGCAAAACCACACAGTTAATATTATTATACCTCTGCTTGAAAACAGTATATTGAATTCAATAGAAAAATTACTTTTGAAACATTATACTGGAACAAATCATTTTCTGTGGCAGAACAATATCCTTGTAATATGGATCTGGGAGACCATTCATCATGCTCTCCTTGAAAATGCAGGATTTTTCCCAGCAGTACAAGTTCTAGCGTTTCAGCCAGACTAATTTTGCAAGTTTCACATAATGGAGTTGCCAAGACTCCTTTGGAGATTTCCTTCTCAAGCTGAAGAGTTGTAAATGTCAGAATATTGATATTTGAGCTATTTTCTTCCATTTGAGTTTCACTGAGCTGCTATAGTTTACACCTTTTCGTACAAATGGAAGGACTTTAATGTCAGACAGATTCAGATTAGGGAAAAAAAAAAAAAAAGGAATAGAAGTAATTAAACTTTGAAGTCGGTATTCAAACAGGGTTGAATCTCCACCTCTGATCCAGAAAGGAGATCCCTATAGAAGGCTTATTTAACCAGGTCAGAATTAGGAAACTGTAAAATAGGACTGATCCTCACCAACTCCTGAGGCATACCCATTTTGGGAGCATGCTAGTTAGCACAGGCCAAAATCATTTGAGGGACTGTTCCATTTTAGCAAAACTGAGTGTTAAGATCCACTGCCTGGGAACATTCCCTCACGCTGTTTAATTTACTTAATTTAATTAACATCGTTTTCGGTGCTCTGTGATAGATATATGAGACATGAGATTAGATTTCTTCATTCTCTTTTCTAGATCTTGAGCCTGTGATGCCTAATGGAGAAAAGCCTGACCTTATCAAACTGAGGTGTGAAGAGCTGAGAACCTAACTCATCCAAAACCCAAATGCACATACTGAGCAGACTCTGGAAAAAAAAGACTTCAAAGAGGGGCAATTTAGACAAGTACGGTCTATCAAAGTGGCAGATCTCAAAATGCTATTGCTGCTGGTTTGTCTGGGTTTTCCTCCGTTGCTATCTGCTTTGTCAATGCTTCCTTGCCATCCTGCACCACTCGATGCACGAGGGCTGCACTTTTGGGGTGGAAGTCCTCCTTCTCTTTGAAATAAGCACAATCGTTTGCACAATAATTTCCTATGCTCCACCCTGATTTAGGAGACACGGGGTGTTTGAAGTGTCAGGGGGCTGAATGTAATGAATAAAGAGTTTGTGAGAAGGAAAAAAGAGGTGCTGTAGCTAGAAAACAGGGTTGCACACCGCAGGGACAACTGCACGAAGGCACACAGTCTTGGTGATAACACCAGGCTTGCGGTAATACAGAAGCACAGCCAAGACTGGTTAGAGGCAACGTTTGAGTAGGAAGGTTGTGGAGCTCAGCTTTAACACAAATATAAATAAATAAATAAATAAAAACCCTGGAACAGATTAGGCAGGCAGGGATAATACCGGAAAAGTAATAACAAGACATCAAAGCTTTATCTTTCTGGCCTGCGCTGTCAAGATTGCAACCCTGCATCATCCTCACAGTGCTTTAATTATCTCCCTCTCTCCACTAATCTGTGCTCTCTCATTCAAATCCAGGTATGACAGCTGAGGCAGCACTGTTAAATGTTTATTTTATTGKTGTTATTATAAACCCCGTAGCAGCAGAACACACTGCTGAGTTCCAAGTTTCAAAGCCTTGTAAGCTGGTTAGGTGAAGTGCAGTTTGCAGTGCTGCCACTGAAGCACTTCTGCTGTTTTCACACTGCTTACCTGCCAGATCTCACGCTTTCCCACCAGAAATTTGGGGTTAATTTTAAGAAATAAAACTATTTAACATTTTCACTGATTTTTCAAATAAGATCTGTCTCTCTCTGTTCCGATGTAAAGAATAATAGTAATCTCATTGACTTCTGTTGCATATTATACACATAGGAAACTAGAAAAAGCTATGAATATAAGGACTGCTAAATAAAGAGGTAAAGAAAAACAGGAATTCAAAGTGGTTCCTTGTTTCCTAGCATCCTTTCGAGACAGGAGTTTATCCATAAGGGACGTCCCATCTGCTAACCCTGCTGTAAGCCCAGAAACTGAAAAAAAAAAAGAGCTGTAGAGGCTTCATTCATAAAATTCAATAAGCTTGGCTCAGCTGAAAGGAAGCTTTCACTGCTCCCTCTAATCATTTCCTGCCTTCTTCCTCCTGTTTTCATTATTTTTTTTTGCACACACCATAAAATAGACTTGCAACAAAAAAAGTTATTTTATCCAATAGCACATAAAGCCGGATCTGCCACTTTTACAGCTCTGTACCTTCCCTGTTTACCTGAAAAAAAAGAACTTGCACTTCCTGGGTCTGAGCACAGTGGCAGTTACAACCATCTACTTATAAATTTTACCAGGCTGCTCTGGAAGGACTGTAACAGCACCTTACTGACCTGCTAACTCGTCCTTTACTGACAAACGAAAATTGAGTTATATCCACAATTCTTCATTTTTGTTTTCCCAAGCAATTGAAGTAATGTGCCACTTTGTAAGACTAGCTAATCTATTTATTTTTCTATGCCGTTAAAACAGCATAACTACTTCTCAATATGTAAAAGACTTACTGCTGTTACCTATTATTTTTGTTGAGATAGTGCAAAGGAGTCTTAGACTAGAACTTCATTATACAAAGCATAAGGTCAAGGTGACATTCTCAAAAGTAAGGTCTTTTCAAGCTGAATTTCAGAGACCATAAATGGAGACAGACAAAGAAACAAAAGGACAATAGACAGCGGTTAATAAAACGGGCAATAATTAGAAGTAATAGACCTGCAGCTACTCCAGTTGCATATCTTAAGTCTTTTGTAGGCATCATAGCATAACTGTGGTTTTAAGGATGAGAATGTCCATAAATCTCTACTCTAATGAGAGCTTTGGTTAGCCAAGGGGAAAGAGCAGGGAGAAATTAGGAAGTACTTGTTTGAGACTCTATCAAGCGGATAATACATCTTTTTCGGTAGGAGCATACTGGAGATGGAAATTAGTCTTTCCATACCAAACAAGAGTGGATGAAGGGCAGCTATGAGGAACTGAGAGAATGAAAACAAGTAGCTCATGCTTGATGCAAAAGCACAAGGAAAGCCAGGAGTTAGGAGCACATAAAAGAGTGATGGGCAAAAAGATGATGGAAAAAAGATCTTTGCAGGAACATTTTCCATAGATGTGACCAAAAATGATGGTCTTTGACGGGGCAGAAGAAAAAGATATTGCAGCTTTCAAGTACAGAGATGATGAGAACTTGGATGAGAGTGGTTGTAGCCAAAGCAGAGGTATGTGATACCTATAAATTATAAGTGCATTAATCAAGATGTAGTTAATATCGGCTTGTCATGAATGGAGATATAGGTATACTAAAAGAGTATAATCAACAACAGTATACGAGCATTTCATAACACTGTTATGGCATTGCCAAATGCAATGCATAAGCATTTTACCTAAGTTTGAGCTATGTGATGAATAAAGTCGGAAGCAAAGATTTGTGTAGGCGCACTTAGGATACATGGGAAAATACGTAAGCAGCCACTCAAGTGACAGAATTTGCAAGATGAAGAAGAAAGAATAAGATAAGCACAAGGGATGATAAACAGGTGAGACATCTGGCCCATTACACAAATAGGATAACCAGCAAAACCCAGACAAAAAGGGAACCCTAGGAGCAGATAAGATCCCCCATTTTGGAGGGGGATGAGCAGTATAAAACTGTCAGGCATGAATGAGTAAATTGGGAAAGAAGAAAGATACCTACTTTTGTTCTTACTTCATTCATCAAAGAGCTCTCAAGCCTGATTACCTTGACCTGGGAGACCAAGGACCACCAGGGACCATAGCCACCAGCCCTCGCTACAAAGCATCTGTTAGTAGATGCAGAGTCACAGCTAATTTGTAATATTTAAGTGTTAAAGACTATCAGTTTTTAGTGATTAACCATTAACACAAAGTGTGCTGTTAATAAATGAATCTAGGAAAGTTTTGCATTAAAACTTAAAGCTAGGSAAGGGAAGGGAAGGGAAGGGAAGGCATGGCATGGCATAGCATAGCATGGCATGGGCCCAAAATCTTGACATTTTCTGTAAATATACTGTTATTCACTTATTTTCTTACAAACACAGGATTATAGTGAAAGAGCAAGAATTTTCAAACATGGACGGGTGTTGCTGTTAAGATTAACATGCTATTGAATTACAAGCTAGAGATTTTGAAGAAATATCCAGTTTGTTACGTGTGCCAAATGAAGAAACTAAACATAGTTCAGGCATATTAATAAGGTTTTCAGAATCAGAAGTGATTATGAACTGATTATGAATTTATTCCTCCTGGGTCTGATTCAAAGCTTCCATCGACTTCACAGAATTCTGGAATGAGGTTTCAAGTACCCAAGATCAAGATTTTTTTTTTTTCACAATAAAGGACTGAAAGATGTGAGCAGCTTAGAAGCATAGGAATGTGCTAAAATATAAAGGAAATTTTTCAGACTTGGCTAATCAAATCTAATTATATAGAAAAAGACATTTGTATCTTAGGTCCTAATTTATTTCATTAGATAGAAATATCTCTGCCCATATTAGAGCTAATAATTGAAGACAAAAATACATTTCCACTACGCAAGAATGGTAAGATATTTCTTAATGTGTTAAAAAAGCACAAAAGTGAATAAGGCTTAGAAAAAGGATTTTTTAGACCAGTAATAGTGAATCATAAGATTTTACCTTTTTTTTTGTGGTTAAAAGAAAGGAGACCTGGAATCTCTTCTTGGGCTTGCTTGTTTTACTTGGGAAATTATGTTGCTTCTCCAGGTCAGTATTTCTCTCATCACTGTCTCCTGGTTTATCTAACTGCTTTATGAACTTTTATGGTAAGGCTTTTGACTTTTTTTTTTTTTTGTTGATTTTTATTTTCTAGGTGCTAATTTTTTCTCTACAGAATACAGGACTTTGAAGAGTTGCTCTCAGTGTGGGATGGTAGGAACTACTGATTTACATAATAATTGTTTCATAGATAGTTTCATGATAAATAGCAATAAATTCATGATAAAATAGTTTAAAGATAAATTGTAATTCAGATACTGAAAGGCTGTTCAATTTACATGAAAACAAATCTTCATAGAAATAAGCATTTAATGCATGGCTACTGTTAAAGCAGAGAAGAAAGAATTAGGTGGAAAAACACTCAGATGAAAGAAGTTACCAGTGGAGTTACTCACTCATTGCTTTAATTTGTCCTGTTTATTACCCTTCAAAAATGACTTAAAAAAAAAAAAAGAAGAAGAACCATTAGCAAGAGATAATAAAAAGAAGCACTGCTGGAACAGAGCGTTGCGGGAAGGATGCTGAGATAGGTTCGTATGCACAAAGTTTTATCCACAGAGTCCGTAGCTGATGGCATACGTCTATTTTAAATTTAATGTTGGGGAAAAAACAAAAGAGAGAGAAAAGGGAAAGGAAAAGTGTCCCCAGTGGCCAGCTGTGGAGAGCAGCAGCCGGTCCCAGCTAAGCATCCTCCTTTAGGTGTTCCCTTCTCCGCAGCAAGTGATGACAGCTATGATGCCTTTGATGATGATTTTTCACCATACCTTTCTCCATATCACTGTATACTTTTCACTGGGACCTGCTCAAACTCCATACTGGTTGCTGTGGTTTGCATTTATTAGCGCTAACAGGAGTATGCTCAGTCAGGTGCAGGTGTCTCACACTGGTGGCRGTTGCTTCCCATGAGACCCCACCGTGATAACAACATCTGGGCTTGCAGGAGCGAGACCGTGAGGATAACAACAGCAGAACAACAGCATGAAACAAGGAAAAAATACTGCACCAGAAGCTTTTGGAAACAAAGCCCAGCACGATCAGTTCAGATGCAATCATCTCCACTAAAGTTCACGGAGAAGATTCCCACCTTTAGAGAGCAATAAGAAGAACCTTTCCTAGGAGTTGGGATCTCTTCCGCTGGAAATAACTAAGAAATAGAGAGATGTGTGTGCGGATTTCAATACTTGCTTGTATTAACTGGGTTTACCAATGTGTTAAGTCCAAAATCTTGTTTATGGGCAACAAGGGAGCACAGCTGTATAAAGCCAAATAATATATTGTTAGTGTCATTTGAAATCTTAAGAGTCTAATCATTGTTAGTCCAGATCTAATTGTTAGAGAAAGAGGAAGAATAGTAACAGAGTTAAAATTCGTTTACACAGTTTTTAATTTCTATTCCTTTTCCTGGTGTTATGTTCATCCTCTCATTTCTCCTCTGCTCTAAGGTGGTGGTTTCCATCTGGTGTTGATGATGGTGATGTTATGGTGAGTCATCAGCATCTGGAGTCTTTTGCYGTGAGGAAGATGATGTTGATGGTTTCTTTTTCCTCTCTCTAGGACCCACTTGGAGTCATTTCTTTATGTTTGCTACTGCACTTTTACACCCTTGTTCTTTTTTCACTGCTCTGCAGCTCCACATTACCTTCAAATTTACTATGTATGTTGCCTTTTACATATATTAGACACTTCTTTGTTGCCTTTGATACCCCAAAAAATCAGTTTTGTCTAGCTCCAAGTCTGCATGTCTGTGACTGATTATGGATGAGTTGTTTGTAGCCGTGGGATCTTCAGGGCCAAGCCTGTGCCCCATCTCTAACCATCCCATGCCTGTGCTCCTCTGCACTACATCCTGCATCTTTGCTTCTCAAGGCCTTTGCTATCACACCAGACCTGCAGTTCTCTGCACCACGTCACTGTGTTAGAGTCATAAAACTACGATAATACTGTACAGTGTGAAGTAAAGCAAAAGACATTAGCCATAGACACCTGGTCAGATGAAAAATTGCTGTTATGTATAGGTAAAACAAGTTAAAACAAAGCTGCAGGCGGGTCAAGAAAAGTTCAGATGGAGCAAGGCTGACGAGCCTCAGTTCTGAGGCCTTGAAAACTCAGTACGAAGCTCATGGCCTTTTACTAGTGATGACAATACTGAATTACAAGGCTTCAGGGTAACAAATGTGATACAGCCAAGAGAAATGTAAATGTGAGGTGATCATTAGAGGTATTTACTGAGGAAGTAAAAACCTGTTAATGTCACAGTGAAGTCTCAGATGAGATACTTCCTGGAATAACGTGTACAAATTCTTTTCGCTATTTTTAAGAAATACTAATTGAAATGCAGAAAAAAACTTCCTTGGGTAATCAAGTGGATGAAGAGCCTGTGTTGCACGAACAGATGATAAGAGTTTGGTTTGATTAATATAGCAAAACAAAGGCTAAGGAGGGATGTGATTGCTATCTATAATTGCACGATAGAGAGAAGGATGTGTGGGAGTGCAGGTGGAGAAGAAAGTAAAAAAAAGAAGAGATTGCTACCCGAGAAATACAGGCTTGGCACAAGAACAACTGGAAACAGCGTATTTGGAAATCGGAACAAAAAGCCTAACCCTCAGGGCAGTGAAACTCAGGAACAGCCTTCCAGGAAGAATTACGAAGACAAGAAATTCGACGACTTCTGCAATCTCATTATGTCACGTGGCTTTTGGGGATAGAGCTGCGCTGGTCTCGGTGGTGCACGGACCCTCCAAGCCTCCAAGAGACTCCTCGTTTCCTCTGGCAGAGAAAAGAGAGATTTTGTATACTGACGGCTAATGAGATTTCACAGAAATTAAAAATGAATGAAGGACTGAGCGATAGATCCCCATAGCAACAGGACAGTTCTAAGAAGAGATTTATCTGTGCGGGGAGTTAGTGAACTCACTTCTGATGTTGTCCTTGTGAATAACTTAAGAGTCACAATACTTTTAAAATTTTGTAATGGAAGTTGTTTGGTTTGGTTTTAATGATTTGTCCTAGTTTTTACCTGGAATTAGAATGGCTGGATTTATTTATTTATTTATTTTTGTCTCACCAGATTTTAGTTGAAAAAGATGGAATAAAAGGTTTTAATGAATTTGATTGTGTTTCTATATTTTCTCATAAACATTTATTTCTTTATTTACTTGAAATGGTTCCATAACTAAAATAAAAGTTTTACATTTTAATTTTTACATTATTTTCTTCTATGTATACCTATTGCCCCATCACGATAGCAGTTTAACAAGTCTATTTTGTTTTATTTTGATACTTAACCTACTGTAAGAAGCTCTTGCTACTACTGATTGAAACAGCTTATCTTTTCTTTTTAGATTGCTATGCTTCTTGACTGTATTGCAATGAAAGTTTGACACTGACAGCAACTAAAAGAAATTGGATTTTTCAGGTCTGGTTAAAACGTATTCATTTAGGCCATAAGTTATGTCGCTGTGCAATGATAGCTCTCATCTTCTTCCAGCCAAATCACAATTAAGATGCGGAGGAAAGAAAAGAAAAAAAAAAATCARACATAAAGCCTGTGAGATGAGAAGTGCGAGGCTCAGTGATGTATAATATAAAAAGAAGAGGTAGCTAAGTAGGGAAAGGGGATGAGAAGTGGTCAGATGTTGATGCTATATTTCAATATGTAACACTCAACTAACAGTAACAATATATGGCATACCCATTTTTGGCAATATTATACAGTGGATAGCAAATCCCATCTGAAGTCATGAAAGCGACAGACTTTTATTATAATGCATAAGGGAAGTACTTTGGTGCAGGAAAGAAATAACGTTTCAATTAATGCAGAGTAGCACCCACACATTCTCATTTAATAAACAAAGCACTTCAAACACTAGTATGTTGGCCTGTCAGTAATACAGCTGTTGAATAAACTAATAAAAATATGAAGTGACTCTAACATTTTAAATGACATGTTGAATTTCCATTCTGATGTGATTTTTCTCTGAACCCAAATATCCTGGAAATTCAGTTTTACAGGCAATTTAAAAAAGATGAAGTTCTCCTTCTTTAGAAGTAAAATACTGAAATATCAATTCTTCATGACACAAATTTTGAATCTCTATCGCCTCTGCTTTGCACGCTTCTTAAAGACATTTTCTGAATACCTTTAGATAGTACAAAGAATTATTTTCTCATATTTCCTCATAAAACAATACTGGTTTTATATGAAGTATATGTAAAATTGTATCATAATATGCAAGCCATCTGCCTTTCCTTGAAGCTCAACCTGTTTAACCAAGGCTTCAATATTTGTAGTTTATTTTTCATATCACAGTACCATCCATGCTGGGTCTAATTTTCACAGTTTGAATTCAATTTCTGCAAATTCTGAATCATCAAAAGTAACAGTTATGGTGTCACTCTTACTATTTTAAGTATTTATCTGTACTTTTTTATCATAGTATTTTAGCTCTTCTTTAGATAAAATGGAGAAACACTAACATCCACGTTTAAAGACAGGGAACTAATAAACGGGGAGATTAAAAACTGAGATCCAGGTCAAAGAGCAGGTATCAAATTTCTACTAGAGATGAAAAATGAAATCAAATGTTCTAATCCCCCTGGAGTAAATATGAAAGGAAGGCAAATAATAAAATATAAACATATTTCTTTTTGCAGAATTTTCATCTTTTAGTCCCTTACCCCCACCCGTTTCAGATTTTGCAGATGCACGAGTAACATGCTCCTTTTGGTTCATTAAGAGACACAGATATATCCATTTAAAGTGATCCAGACAAAGCAGATCCTGAGTCTCAGCACTGAGATATGGAGACTGAGGTGAGAAACAAATCCGCTTTCCCAACAATAATTCCCGGGGAAACGAATAATGCCTCAAAATCTACTTGGAGTAGCTTATTTTCCTAACAGTGGGAATTCAAGCGTTATAAACCCTCCCTCTCTTCTCTTGAGCACAGTCTTACTTATCATCTTCAGTGCAACAAAAAGCATGAGAATACTTTTGTGCATGAATCTTCCTCAACTGTTTAGCTACAGGGCTGCCTCTGGAAAAAGTCACGCGTACACAGACATAAAGACACACACAAAAAATGCACTACATAGCTTAAATCTGCAGAAAGGCCCCTAGCAATATCTACGTGCTCTGGASTAGGGTTCATGTACCATGCCATGCAATCAGTACTTTACACGTACTCTCCATTACTGTTAACAGAGAACATTTTCTGATATGAAACCACTATCTGCCACTTATCGAGATTACTATTCCTGTCCCATCGCATTACGTAYATTGTTGACCATCATGAACGTGACCCTAACGCCCTGTAATACTGTCGTATTTAAAAGAAAAAAAAGCAGCAAAATTCAAAATCCTCATCCGGTTCCCCCAGGCAGAACCACGCCGCAGACCAACGTGAGCTACTCTTACACAGAGACTCCATCTCTCGGCTCAGGAAATGTCTAACCATCAGATCCCCTTAGGCTGGAAGAGTGTCAGAAAACAGTTGTGTTTATACTCTGCCCTAAGCATCTGCTGTTGACCCTCTTGGAGGAAGGATAACAAGTTTAAAGACCTTTTTGTCTGACTATAGGGCATTGACCAAGGGTATTGACCTTTCTTCTTACGTCTTCACCATGAGCATGGACATTCTCAGAATTGCAAGTTGTTGTTTCCCAGTCTGTTGCTTGCTAAAAAAAAATAAAAAAATAAGAAGTTTGTTTATGTCCATAGAAGACATTTCTCTCTGAAGAATTTCAGTCTTTATGCAGCTTGGTGGGATACACTAAGGATTTTAYTGCACGTTGGGTAGTAGAACTCCCTGCATATGCTTATTCATCCTAAATCTTGACCTGCTCTTCCTTGGGAAATAGAGCACCTTTTCTTAAGCCTCTTGACAAGGAAAAGCACCMCACAGGGGGTGGGGACACTCGCAACCTGATCCATCAAAGTAAACGGTTAAACTTTTCATTATAATTATTGGAAATACTAGACTTTCATTTTTATTCTCTTCTTATTTTACCAGAATTAAAAATACTGGACATGGTGCCTGAAATGCTAGAATAACACTGTGTTTTTTTTCTCAAAGGCGACCTGAAACTTAAGAATTCTAATGAAAAATTTGATTGCGCAGAGAGGCCTGGGCATTCCTTAACACTGCTCAATTATGTCTTTAAAGAGTTAGTTCTGATGTACCTTCTTACCTAGGAAATAAATTCAGCCATACCACCCTTTTTAAAATAAACCAGGTTTCTGTTTTTTTGTTGCTGTTTTGTTTTGTTTTTAACTTTTRCTTCTATCAGGGGCTTTTACCACTGCTTTTACGTCTTCAGTAAACAAGAGGACCTCTTTATATGCTGCCTTTGCTTTTAGGTGTTCTCTGTGCCTGAAATTGTCAAGCTTATTTAAGACTAGATTTCTTAGCTGAATAAAAAGGGACCCTAAAGTACCTATTTTTCTGCCTGTTTTTGCTTCTTCCCTCRGGAGTTAAACTGAATTGCAGCCATAAACTTACACTGTAACATTTTGAAAACTACATACCAGAGAGCTTTTGGGCATCATGCAGAAGTTTGTGATTTTTTTTTTTCTTCTTCTTCTTCTGCTTCCCAGACAGCATAACCACTAATAGAAACCTTTTCAAAGGTTTATAATAACTCGTCTCTTGCATATTTCACAAAATATATATACATATATATATATGCAAAATATTTTACAGTTCCATCATTAGAGCTATGATCCRGGTTTCTGTAGAGACCCATGGTGAACAGATGACAGTTTGGACACTTCTCTGCCCTGTTGGTTTTAGGTGACTTTATAGCCGTGCTGTTATCTCTGTACCACCGTGTCTAGGCTGCTACTAGCAAATAAAGCCGTGGGCTTAAAGGAACGATGGAAATACRCTGCAATCCCTCTGACAATGGTAAAAACACGACTTTGGTGCCGAGGTGGTTTAAGGCCTGGATTAAAGCTGCAGACATGCTGGTTCTTCGCTCTGGAGACCCTGAGGGGGTTTAGTGTCTTGGCCACGATCAAAACGAGTCAGTGCCAATGGTGAGAAGGGGAACAGATTCACCTGCGAAGACAGCGCGGTTGTGCTGAACGCCACTGAAGCTGGGTAACAGGGAGGGACAGACGGTTGTTACAGCGGCACGGATTTACCTTATCTGGATGTTGTATCAYGAAGGAGCTGTATATAAACTGTCTAGAGGATGGCATGGCATCTCCCTGGAGGAAGAGTTCRGCTTTACAGGTAGCTGGGGAGTGCYGCAGAATGSAAATAAATAACATCATTGTGGCCAACAGTCATTATCTAATTCTYGTTATACAAAACGGGTAATAAAGGGCATTGTGCAACCAAATCTGAGTTTATGTAATTAYGGAGAGGCTTTTGTGGCGGCATAGATATAACAGGCTTTGATAAGGAATGCAAGCCCAAGAAAGGAAACTCTGCCTTGTGGGATCATGATTAGAAAGCTGAAGTGGCAGCTGCATGGGGAAACATCAGAGAGCAACGGTAACGAGAACGGTTCATCATTACAGACTGGATGCTGACCTGACCCGAAATGAGGAACTGAGTAAGGGGGAGGTCAGGATAAATTCTGCCTTAAATTATATTGGAATAAATGTAATTGCTCTGWCAAGGCACTGGCTGCATTTATATGGACATTAGTAAGATCATAGTATAGGTCTTAACTGACTTGCTGTTTCTCAGACCTTTCCACCAACACACAGACCTTCTGCTCTCTGCAATGTTCAGCCCAGGCTTGCGACCACTTCGATACCTGGCCCCCAAACCTCTTGCCCTACTCATTGGCTAGTCCAGCTTGATGTTCATTAGTGATCACATACTGATGAACTTACCCTCACAGCAGGCACACACTCCAGTCTCTCCAGTTGCTGACATCCAGACGCATGGCCCCATGACCGSCGGTCGCACTGTAGCCGCTGTCACTCAGACCTCCATGCACACATACACACTGAGTAGAGAGCCCCTCACCCAGTAAAATGGTTAGAAATGGTTTAATGAGGAAACAGGACAGACTGTGGTGATGAGGTGCAGGGCATGGCCAGACAAGCGCATTGACCACCAACCTGTTTACATGTTACCGGCCCCATTTATCCCTCTATTTTCCATGCTTGCTCTTCCTCAAACCATCTAGATCCCKCCTTTCCACCACCTCTGGTTCCTTCCCTATGAATCCAATGCTTGTGYAGCCCCCAAACGCTGTTCCCTGGCATCCCGTACTGAGTCCCACACCCCTCGGCCATATCCCCTTGGTCTGCCAGGTGACAGGGAGCCGCTGCCATGACTCATCGGTAGTGTTCCCAGACCGTGGGCTCCTGGGAGAGCCCTGGGGGGCTGGGGCTCATGTCTCTGGCTGGGGTATCGGGGTTCCCCCTCCGGCTGCTGTGCCTCTGTTGTCTCTTGTGTTCCTGGAGATGAGCYTTCGATCACCTATTCTAGCAGTCTCCAGATTCCCCGTGTTTGCCTACTCTGACAGTTAAACATCAGTTTGGTCCTACTTTCAAGAAAAGTTCTTGAAAACACCTATTTGTAGGCTTTATGGATTATACTGAGAAGCCACCTGATTTCTGGAGTTCTCAGGCAGGAAAAGAGCATAACATAGCAGAAGATCTAGCACAGACCTCAAGAGCTCAGCTCTTCCCTAGGCACAGTGTAAATACTTTGAGGCATGCTACAGCCATCAATAACGTACGGAATACGTGGGTCCTGGGGACTGACATGGCAGGTCACAGGGGCCTGAAATATCAAGCCTGCTTTCCAGTCAGCAATGCCTCATCCCGCCAGCAGCGCCTTTCTTCTACCACTGCTTGAYATCAGGTCTTCCCCATCAGTGCTTTCTGGGAAACCTCTTAATGAAATTCAATAAACAGCTAACTAGTATCTGAAGAATTTATCATTTTGCTACCACTGTTAGTCAGATGGCTGTATACTTATATTTCTCTAGTGGAACTTAAACCCTATTAATACAACATAGGAATAATATCAGTGAAACTTGCTGAATAGTGCCTGATATATACCACATGAAACTTATAATCTGTGAGTTTGAGTCACTTTTTAATTGCATCTGCACAGATTTTGGAGATTACCATATGCCAAGGTAAGTGCCAGTACTGAGTTTGCAACATATTATTTATAATTTTATATATATATATCAATTTTCAAGATAGTTTCATAGGCAACAACAGCATAAATAATGTGAAAAAGATAAATTCAACTGGATTCTTTTTAAAAAAGGAAAAAAAAAACAAAAAAAACAAAACAGTGCTGGCCGTGAATGCAGAATAGCTTAGTCTCAAGAGGAAAAATAGGTTTGGAAGGGACCTTGACAGATAAACTTGTCTGAATCATTGCCCCAAGGTCATGAACACTCAAAGCTGAATTCTATAAGAAAGTGTGTGTGATACTCACAGAACTTAATATTTAGTAAAGTTTAATTCATATTTAGTGTCACCAAAACGGCTGGTCTCACTCTGACACTGAATCCTCATTCATACATATGTTTCTCATTACTAATTTTATTTTATGACTTATGTAATACTCTATGTAATTTAAAGATATCAACAAGATAGTTTTGCTTTTTTTTTTCCCCCTTTCTCTTGAGTTCCATGTACACATTTTAACTCTTTACATAATTTTAGGCTTAAAAAAAGAGAAYGTGAGAGAGTTTTTGCCTAATGACATTTATTCTCAACAACTCATATCAATACTGACTGAATTATTCCAAAACTAAAACCAAACAGAGTCCAATCTGAGATGCTTTATGCTCCTAGCAACATTACTGCAGTGAACAAAAACAATATGGTGAGTGACGCAAAGGGTGGCAGGTCATAGATACAAATGCCTGAATGCAGTTCAACCAAAATATATGTATGAGAGAAAAAAGCTTTTTATTCATGATATATGACATGAAAATCCCTGACCCTGAGAAGCTGAGGAATGAAAATTAGATGGTGGTGATTAGTGTTGTGCAAACTGTTCTACTTGTAAGCCAACAGCAGTGGATATTGCTTTTCTTGTGGATGCCTGTGTGTTGGTTTTTGGCAAATCATCTCTCTCTTCTTTGTTTTTAACCTGTGAAGCTTTGCATATTTCTTTGTTGGGGGAAAAAAAAAATGTTTTTATTATCTCTTGCTACYCCAGCTCTCAAAAGTAGTGTTTTTGGTATTAGCAAAATTGAACTGATTCATTGCAGAGGAAAATGGCTGAGTTGGAATTAAACTCGATACATAACATAATGCCACTTTCTCCACTTTACTGTTAGAATAAGTTAAACAGAACTGGGCTCTACAAGTAGGAAAGGCTGATTTTCATTTTCAAAGAAACACAAATTTTCACTAAAGGGAAAAAAAATTCTTTAAGAATTGCCCATTAGCTTTTTTTTCCTAATAAAGTAAAATAATTTAGCTTCTTCATTTCAAGAATCATCAGAAAGAAAAGGGTGATGAAAATTAAAGCAAGTATTCTCTTTTTCTTTTTTTTTTCATAACAAGAAATATTTTTCAACATTTTTATTAGAAAGAAATCAATATGTGGAGTTTCTTGGAATCTTTCCTGACCTCACGATTGCTGGTCTATTAAGAAAACATATTTTACCCCTGCTAGAGAGGGTTCGTTTGCCCTGATCCTTCGATGGTATAAGTGGATAGAAGCTAGTACAAATGCTTTCAGATCTCTGAACCTTTGAACGTTTGATTAGCGTTGATTCACACCATCAGTGAAGACTTCCTGATGTGTAAGTACCACTTCTATAAAATAGGATTCAAGTACCTGAATTCTGTAGAAAAATACCTTTCCACTGTATACGCATAGTTGTTCCTACAGGAGAAGGAAGGGAGAGAGAGATTCAAGATATGCAAGTCAGAAAGGACCACCCAGTGTGATGAAAGGGTGAGACAATTCAAGTATTTTCTACAGATCTTCTGAGTGATTTTTTTTTGCATGATAGGTGAATGTGTGTTAGAATTATTGCTTCTGTTAAAAGCAAATATTTGTGTCTGCCTTAAATTGTTATTCTTTGAGAAATCATATACTCCCCTCATTGCCTGTGTTATGTTTTTACAGCTGAAAACAGCAGTGGGAAATGACTATTGATTTGTTGCTCATTTTCTTCTTGCATTTCTACTTCATCACATTTATATACTACATAATCTGTGTGTGTGTATTCCTTCTTGGGCCATTACAGAACTTCTATATCAGTTCTCTTTCTCAACCCCAGAGCAAAATGAATCAGAATATTAAGCAAACAACTCACAGTTTCAAGTAGATTCACTTTCTCAGGGATACCTGTAAGGAATACCAGTATAAAATATAATGGTCAGGTGCTCGGATTATCTAAATCACTGTAGAGCTATTTAATGTTGCAGCTGTATTAATTTACAGTAGCTGGGTATCTTGCCTATAGACCATCAATAATGTTTATTTCCACCAACCTGAAGCCAATCCTGAAGCTGTAAGTAAAACCACCTGCAGTGGAAACTGCATCATTTTGAATCACCTAAGTAAAAGATTCCTATCTGCTAGACTAGCTTATTTCAATAGGATTGCACTAAAGTCGATCAGATGAGAAATTTGAGTGAGGTTAAAGTGTAAAACCTACTAAAGTCAGTAGAATACTACTCCAGATCAAGACAATTCCTCTTTAGCTGACCAAGTTACCCTTCAAAGAGGAGCTGTCAGTGGCATGGCTTTCCATGCCGTTTGGAGAAAGTTACCCTCAAGAAAAAAGTAGTGGAAATAATAACATCAAAAGATCATGGATGCCAGGTGAACCAGAGCTGATAAAGGACTTCAGTTCTGCCATGATTACCTCATAACTGCATCCCTCAGAATCCTGCTTTAAGCACTTCTTTTTTGATACAATTGTGTAGGCATAAGGAGCACTGAAGACTGGAGTCTCTCTGCACCTCCTTTAGGCTTGGACATCCAGCTCGAAGAGGCAATATTGTCCACCTGGCAATAAGCGATGTGAATCTTCAACATTGACACCTGCAACCAACACATTTAGTAGGACTCCTTTCTTGCCAAGGAATCACATTTGTAAGAGCAGCGACTGTCAGGCATTTCTCCTATCCAAAGAGAGGCTGATGTAACTGCATGATGCAAAGAGTAGGATCTTCTCAATGTATATGAGGAATAGATGAGAGATAATTATTTCCTTTGTGAGAGGTGGGCAGGAGGACCCCTAACCTCAGAGATCCTGAATGGGTCAACGTRGGAGGTATGCAGAAAACTGCTCTGAAATGAGAAGATCTGGGTATGTTCAGAAGCACGGGGGAGATAATTATGTAGTATTCAGTACTACTGTCAAAGAGGGAGGTGCTGAGTAAGGTTRCACATGACCTAGGGTGCACAGCAACCTCTGCTACCCAAATCCAGGGAGAGCGAGAGGGAGGAATTGCTGTGGAAACTAAGGGTTTGATTTTCAGAGGTTCTGATCTTCTGCTCAGGACCTGGGAGCCCTCAGTGCCTCAGATGAATTTTATTTAAAGTTATTTTCTCGTAATCAAACACACATAGTCTGTGACAGAGCAGAATCCAGATCTTAGGATCCCYAAGATGCTGCGAGTAAGCACAAAACCCCACCCGACCTTAGTGAAGCCCGTAGGACTTTTATTGCTCACATGAAGGAAGAATTCACCTGTAAGTAAGTAAAGAAGCAGRTAAGGAAAAAAGCGAATTGAAATACATAAGAAGCTTCTGAAAATAATGCTCCTTGATATTTTTCAACGTGCTTATTTTTGAACACTAGATTTCTGTTCCTCTTTAAGGAGGTGTAGAAAAACAGAGCAATAATTTTCCTGGGCCAAACCCATTTGGGGATTATATTTGTCTCTTCCACAGCTGCAAGTAACTACATCAATTATCTGAAGTATTTTAATGGATTAGTCAAAACAGAACACAGTTGGTAATAACAGTAAAACCAAAAGCCTTTTGCCTAGTTAATGTCTAGACAGATACATTAAGTTACTGAAAAACGAGTGAGACGTGTAAAAGCATAAACTTAAACATTTAGCATCCTCAAACAATATGCTTATTGCTTATTAATTACACCAAAGTGGTATTACTGATTAGTTTAATAGGAAACATGGATGTAATTATCATAAATAGAAACCTAGAGTAAATTACTCTACCTAGTTTTCTCTAGTTAAAAAATAAATAGAAAGAGATTGATTCTAGGCTGAAAAATGTATGGTAATCTACTGATTAATAAAAGGAGCATTTTTAATTTGTCTCCTGTCTGTGATACCCTTTCTGTATATGTAGATTTTTGTTCGGTATGATCAGCAATGTTTCTGGGCCATGCACAATACAAACTTCTCACAGATTTTGAATCAAGGGGATTGCTTTTTAATACAGGAAAAAGTGATATCAGTTTTCAGTAGTAGGGATTCCCTGATTCTATCTGAATGGCAACTCAATTAATTGTCATTACAGAGAGGGTTTATTATCTGCTGTTGTTCTTGAAGAATCATCTAAGAAACTCAGATTTTTCTTTTTTTAATTCTCCTCTACCCCCTTTTCTTTTTTCAACAAAACCTGGATCTGACTTCTTTTTCTTCTGTCCCTTCTACCATTTCCTGCCCAAGTTTTATCATTCCAAAATGTATTTTTCACTGGAAAAGGTGAGAAAGAAACAAGAAAGGGTAGATCATGGAAGATAAATCAAAAACATTGAATTTCTGGACAATAAAGGAATAAGAAAGCAATTACATGCAAATATTTTCTTTCTCAATAGACTTTATAGAAATAATTGTTTGAAAAATTTTGTTTCAAAACTCCCAACTTCTATCAATAGTGATGGGCCATTCTGTCTACTGATGTTAATAAAACAACATTACCACCCCAAAGTTTTGATGCCTTGGTCTATTGGCCTTCCCTAGGAGATCAGCTCCACAAACTTACATCCCCATAAGTCTTGAGAGAACATGACGTTTTTGTTAAAGAGATAAGGAATTGATACTCTGACAACATACAATATACAACATACAATATACCGGTACAAGGTACAATATAAGGCCATAAATAGAAAATTAATTTGAGATTAGTAAGTAAGCAAGGGATTGAATAGTTACATGAAATTGAAACCAGCAAGCAGTTTACAAATTCAAGTGCTGGAAGTAATTAGAATTTGTTTGTTAATTTTCCTTAGCACAGGATCCAATCAAACTGGAGATATTTTCATATTCATGGTATGATTTTGGAATAACCAATGGCATGTTTATGCAAATACTTCTTGATTAATATGATCTTCTCTCCAGTTAGAGTTTAATAAAGCCACTAATGAGATTTGCATCTCCAATCAAAACCCATAAGCATCTAGGCCCCCTATATTTAACAGAAGATGAGATTTAGGAGCCTTAAAATGAGAATAAAACCTAAACTGTGAGAAGGAGCTATTGAATAGGAAATGCATGATGTGTCTGAAATCCTAATCCTTTGCAGGGTTTTGACTTCAACAGAGGTAGCTCTGTCCAAACCATTGTACCTTCTTCAAAGTAGGTACCTACAAATGTTCCCCGGGAGAAATGAACCAATCTAACTCCTGAAAATTTAAATGAAATAGGAAGCATTGCTGATGCCCATCTTTCATATAATAGTCAAGCCAAGGGGGCCTCCAACCTCCCCATAGACATGGCACTTCTATCTGTAGCTGCATGTTAAAAATAAGTTATGTTTTGTATCGGGGATGGGAGGAATCATCAGCCATTCATAACTGCCCCTTGGTTTAATTCTAATCAGTTCACAGGAATAACTTGCAAAAGGGCCTGCATTTCTGGAAATGGACAGGCCATTTCACTCAAAAGCCTTCGATTCATGTTTGAGGCATACATTAGATTTTGTTTTTCAAAGGTTAGAACACCGCAGGCACACTTACAAGAGTTAGTCCTTCTGGAGAGTCAGATAAGACTGTATTTATTTTCTAGATCTTAAATGAATCCAAGAAGGATTACCTGCCACAATGCAGACTTCTCCATGTAGAACGAATTATAGGCTTTTGGGGGGAAAGGTGCTTCAGATACTCAAGCTTTCTGAGTCCTGCTTTCAAAGACAGGAACGTAACMTTCACCAGCAAATCATTTTTAGTCTCTAAATCCTATCCTGAATCTTTTCTAAACTTATTTTATTAACTGCGCTAATAACAGGAAAGCCTCTCTGCTCTGATTTCCTTAGACAGCCCCAACCCAATATAGTCGCTTTTAGATCTATTTATTTCTTCCATCTAGCTAGACCTCCTGCTCAATTCCAATTCACCGAGGCACATGTGCAGCAGCAGTTTGCCTGATTGCGCTGTATTCACAGCCCTTTCCGAAAGGGCTCTCCAAGCTTAGCAGCCCGGGTCTCTGCAAAGAGTTATTTAACAAACACGCTTGGCGGCTAAATGACGTGTTATCTGTGTTGCGCAGATTAGCATAAGGAAATAAATTTGCAACGTGCTATGCTAAGGGCAGATTGCTGGAATGATATTGACTCTAAATTCAATCCATATAATTTTTTCATACTATACCCCCCCCAAAAGAAGTGTCTTTTTCTGCTGGAACTGAGGGAAAGAAACAAAACGAAACAGGTGCTAATGGAGGGCTTAACTTCTTTTTTTGCTATACTCACATAAATTGTTGTGTGTCCATTGCACTAAATTCTAACGAGCTATTGGCAAATATTGCCAAGCAATTAACCAGCGGTGGTTGTTTTTTTTAATGTGTTGGTCACTTATCTGTGGCAGTTAATATGAAGGGTTACCTTTCTTGCCACGCTGCAGTTGCTTGCGGTAGCTACACTATGTTTTTTTTTTTATGGAAAGAATAATGATAGAATGAATCTCTGGACAAGAGCTGGGAATCCAGCAAGACTCACTTATCTAAGTGACCCACACAACTTGGGCCAAAATTTTAGGCAGCTATAATGGGGTTTATGCAGTCTGATATCTGCAGTGCCTATGTGTGTGTCTGAGTAGCTTTCTTTAGACCCCTTATAATCAGTGGAGATAAACAAATCCTAGGAGGTGGTCTACCGCTGTCTGCTCTAAATCTTTGTTATATCGAATAAGGTAAATTACCCAGCTGAAGGACTTATTGCCTCCATTGAAAATAAAGCAAACTGGCTGCATGATAGCGTAGATCTCCTGAACTGGTCCCTGAATAAATGCCTAAGATGTTTAGATAGTCAATTAAAATCATATCTAACTAAGTTCAGGTATAGAGGTTTTGGAAAATAGGCCAATAAGAAAAAAGTATGCAGGGGGGAAAAAAGAGGATAAAATGGAAGAAATAGGAGGAGAACAATTAATTCATTTTTTTTTAATTGTGCATAATATTATTTCAGATCAAAGAAAAGAATAGTGATGTGACAAAGAAACCACATATATATATATTTTTTACTCTGTCAACTATGTTAGCTGCAATATGGTCTTGCATTCTGGACTCTGCATTCTGAATTTTCACTTTCATTTTTATATAGTTTCTGATTTTGACCAAGAATAGAAGAACACTGATATCTATAGTTCCTTAGCTTGACAGAGGTTACTGGATCTGAAGAAAGGTGTAAGGCACAAAGGCAGGTTGATAGATAGATGCTATCTAATGGATGTTGGATAGTTCTTTCTAATGTGAATATAGAAAAAAATGTAATAGAAATGCATAGTGAAATTTAGATGGCATATGAGTAGGAAAGGAAGATTTTTTTTTTTTTTTTTTGAATGTAATTGTCTCAGTCTGTCTAGTTAATGTTTTCAACTTTGTCTAGTTAATTTTTTCAACTTTGTTCCAAATGAATTCCCTAAGGTAACAACAGGAATCTCCATTTGAATGATTCACTTAATATGTAAATCCTAAATCCAGGTTCAGTGTTATAATCATCATGAAATTTTCCAGTATTGATAGATGCTCCCATAGGACACTGTACAAATTACAAAGATTCAAACAAGGACGGAGAATCCATTTTAACATTATTTTATTTGCAATGTGCATCTTGTTACCAGAAATCCCCTGTGGTCTACTGTTTCAAACCACTGTGGAAATTCTGTGATTATCAACAACATTAAACTAAATTTTAGTTTACTTTTTTGTAGACATTGGTTYTCCTGTAATCCCAGCTTTTCTATATGCACTATTTATAAAACAAAGGCCTTTCAACTTGAAAGTGTTGATCACTGAGCTCATGGAAATGAGCATATGCCCAGTTGCTTTACATTCCTCCCTGCAAAGTAATTCAGCAGCTCTACTTTTCTCCTAGATGGAATGATTCCTGAGGCTAAACATGCAGGAAACTGCCTTATTTAAGTGTTTTCATTCTGCAAGTAAGTTGACTGCTATCTCTGTTTAATTTACTGAATGCATTGGAACTAGGGAGCATTTCTAAAGTTAGACAAACAAGCACGATGATCAGAGAAAAGTATCATTTTGCTCTTACAGTTATGAAAACCCACACTATTTATCACTGACAAAATAATATGACCCAGTCTATGCACTCCCGTGTTCAAGGGTGGAAAATACTCAGTGTACTCCTTAGCTATAATTAAAAATGGGCCTTTTAGCAAATGTCGGTGCTGAAATACTGTGAGTTTCAGGATGAATGTAATAGTATCTGCAAATTTCAGGCTTATATTAAGCCAAGGTTAAGATCCCTGTGAAAATTTGAATTTGTTCCCAAAACACCTGCACTGATCTGTACTATATCGTCTTGCAAGGGCGAGCAAACTGAAAGAGAACAGATGAATGTCCTTTTTTTAACACAGAACGTCCTTTGGTTATTGTGTCACAGCAGGTTATTTTGTTTCTGTGCATGTTGTAAGGGATTAAGTACCCACAGGGAATTTAAAATTATCATAAATTGTCTTAACTCTTGTGGTCCCACTCTTCTTGAGATGTGTCTTTGAGATAGGAACAAGTCTGAGGTGAAGACAAAAAAAAAGGTTGTTTTAGAGCACAGCAAGATTGATGCTAGATTTGCTTACTAAGTTTTTACATTTTATGCCATAGAACATGACTCTGTCTTGAATATGATAATGTCAGAAAGGCCCTTTCTGTGTGAACTTGTGCAAATGCATCCTGTGGATATACATAGGTTTGGGTGGAGAAATAGTTGCTGGAAAACAGCAGGCGGAAGAGAGGAAAAGCACATGCCAAGAAGCCAGTGTGTGAAAGTTTCCCAAGGACTGATAAATTCTGGAGATTAGCAGTCCTGTTTAATCTGCAAGGACTGATGAGATCAGCTTGCCAAGCGCCTGCCGAGCCCGTGCAAGCCCCATGTGTGCCATTGCATCATGAGCGGGTTATGGGACTCGGTGCTCACCCAAGGGGATGGCAGCTGCCGTCAGCACAATAAACTTCACCAGTTTGGAAGTTCCTTTGTCTACTTTTGCTGCTATTTTAGAGGCATAATTTAGCTTAGAAAATAATAGCTGTTAAACAACTGTTCTGTTTTATTTTATTTTATTCATTTATTTATTTTTGTGACAAGTTGAGCTGATCATCTGATGGAAGGATTATCCACATGTAACATTCAACAGTAAACCAGAGCTTTTGACATTGTTCAGCAGAAAGGTAAGATACAATTTGCAGCTGGAGAAGCTGCTGTGCACAGTTTGATGCTTACGTGATCCAGCAATGACACAAATTCAGCCCGTAATGGAGCCTGGCAGAGTAAGGAAGATGGCAAGAGGAATTTAGTACGACAGAGTGCAGAGGCAGCAGCTCGCTGCAAAATTCAATGCCCTGGTGCCTTCACCGATGTGAAGCAAGAGGCGCAGTTCAAAGGCGCAAGCTGATCTCAACACTGACTGGGTCTGGTCCGGCACGGTCACGTGGTAGCATCACTGACGTTTGCCTCGAGGCTGTTTGCTGCTCACTGGAATGACTTCAGCATCTATTAGAATGATCTTGCATTTTAACTAGCTGAAAAATGCTTCAGCTGTTAAAAGAATKAAACTTCTGAAAGCATGTTATTATGAATCAGGATAGTTCCGGTGCTAGCTGGGCATTTAGAGTTCTCTGGTGTGTGTRTTATTGGCATCATTATCCTGATTATCAGTGTCTACTTGGCTCATTTATCTGTGGATATAAATCTGTGTGCTTATGCTGAGTACTCACTAAGCATACAGGAATACTCCAGCACATAAAATTTGGCCGATCACTTTTATAAGGTTAAAAGACATTTTAAAATGAGCAACTCACTTCCTCAAGCCATCACCTAAGAAAAAAAAAGCCTGCAAATTTCACGTAATTTGAAAAATTCGCTGGCCAGAACCTTCTCAGACTGTGGCTCACACATTTATCCAGGTTTTCATGCTGTGCCCATGTATCTGCGGATTGACTGTGACTTGGAGGAAGTTCTAGTGAAAGTGCTCTTATGTAGTCCAGTTTGGAAAAAGATTGAGGAAYAGCAACAGGTCATGAAACATTTCATGTAGTTATCATCCTATAGCATGATCATGCTTTGTAGATTTGGGTCAAAATGCCAAGAAATTGAATTCCTGATGCATTTCTTAGTTGGTGACTGTCCTGTTTGGGGGTCACCAGGTCTTTTCACAGCTTCTGTTCTTCCCAGGGTAGAATGAATAGTGAATTCAGTCTCATTCAGGTGCATCACTGAAAGGAATTGAGAGGAGGAAAGTAAAAGGATTATGTTGTTAATGGATAAGAAAAATATCCAGATTACAGAATAAACATAAAAAAACAAAAGTAAACAGCAAAGGAAAAACCTAGGTGCTCCCACAGAGCAGTTCTGGTAAAGACAGAAGTTCTTAAGCTTGTGAGAAAAAATTGGTGTTTCCAGAATGGAACAGAAGAAAGGTTGAAGAGGAAATTTTCTCTGAATGTAAGTATCCTTTAAGTGCAGTTGATATGGTGTCTGAAGAAACATGTAAGAAGCTGATGCTGACAAAAATGAGTTTTCTCTTTCTGGTGATGCTGACACCTGACTTGCCCATCAGAAGAACATAAACTGAGAGACCACTATTTCTGACTCCCTGTCTGAGGTGGAAAACCAGGACTTTTAATGGCTTAAGGTCGCTTTAGCTTGGTCACCCCTCACCCACCTCCCCCCCCCCAAAAAAAAAAAGAAAAAAAGTTTAATTACGGTTTAGCTGTAGTGGAAAAGGTTTCTTCATTCTCCCTTTTACTAGGTTTAGATTTCTTTTTGTGCTTCGCTGTTTGTAGTCATGAGGATAGCAAAAGTTTAYATATATCAATGTGGGAATCACCCACACTAATGCAACACTTAAAAAAGAAAATCAGGGCTGGTGGCCAAACCATAAATAATACTCAATATATTTTACAGTATTATTCATTACCCTGTGAGTTGTTAATGTTTTTTATCTTTCTAATTTTGAAATATTTTCCCTTGTGGGCAAGACAAGTTTTGCAGGGTAGCTTATCTCCTTGATTGTGAAAATAATGAAAGAAGAACGCAAAGAACCTAAATATTCAGGATGTTTCATTCTGGGCAAGGTKTCTTTCTTGAAGCACAATGAGAATCTTAGAAAATGGAACACCTGGCAGCAATGCTACATCTGAAACTGTCCTCAGAGACTTGAAGACAGAGGAAGACAGCGAGAGTGACAGAAAGATAGAAAAATTTGCTATCCTTTGCAGTCAAAGAGAGTTTTGTCATTCAACYGACTGGGCCCAAATCCAGAAATTTATTTTCTAAAATTTTACATTTGAATTACAAGAAAAAAAAGGCATCTCTATCTCACTTTCCCTTTTTTCAGACAGGAAATCGGCAGCGTGCTCAGAATGGAAACATCTTTGTCCATTTAGCATATTTCCTCTACTGTGTTGTTATTCTGGAATTCTTTGTGCTGGAGATCTCCGGATATGAAAGCTTTAGACAAAAAAAAAAAAAAGGATCACAACTGTAGACAAATAAAAAGACCACTGGTACGCCAATTGCTGATGAGTGCAATAGAGTAGGAGCTGAATAAGTGATGACACTAGTGACCGAAAGAGATGTGAGAGAGCTGATGATCCATTCTAACGTGATATCTAGAGGACATACTATGCAAAAACCTTGGAAGACAGAGCACTGACTATCCCACAGTATGTTTCTTTGAGCTTCCTCTAATTRACTAATTAAATGTACTAATCATGTGCATATTGTGCTCTCCAAGACAGATGTGTGCCTGCCTGCAGTTATGTATTTATGTGTGAGAAACGACCTGAAAATATGTTTCTTTCTGTGAAGCAATTTAGTTGGTACCCAGTTACTACGAAGAGAAGAGAGAAATAGTACTAAATAAAGAGTTCAGGTTAGGYTAATCAGTACTGTGATTTGGTCAGGTAAAACCGTATTGCGATGATCTGATGCCAAGCTGGTTCAAAGACAAACATTTTATATGTGGGATATTTAAAAGCAGGACCTAACTGCTGCTCAGGTACCTGACTTTCAAATTCAAGGTACTGTAAGTCTCCATTCATCTGCTGTTTTACTGAGATATTGGCATTATGATGATCACATCGGTGATCACAGTTGTGTTACCAGGTATGCAAGGAAAGAAATGGGTTTTCCTGTCCCCAACAACTGCCRTTGCTTTCCTTACACTCCTTCTGCTTCTGCAGCCTAAAGGTTTGGACCTCTTTGATCCACGCTCTTAATGCACTTGCACCCTTTCCAAACTGACCAATGAGCCTTTGCAACTCCTCAACCYGTATGATACCGAAAACTTTGTAGCTTGATCCCAGCAGGATTCCCAGCCTGCACATTTCCTATGTGGATGGCATYCCTGAGCGACCCCATAGRTGACCCTGCTTTGAGCAGGAGGTTGGACTAGAGGCCTCCTGAGGTCCCTTCCAATCTGAGTTATCCTATGAGCCCTTGGGTTCCTGTGCCTGTGTTTGGGCACCCGTTCTAGGTGATTTCATGTGAAGCACGTGGAGGAGGAATAAAACATTGCCTCCAGCTTACTGATCATGTACTTGCCTTGAGTATGGAAACTCAGATTCAGATCTCATAACAGTTATACYTGTAAGGAGTTTCAGAACTCATATTTATCATATCCCAAGAAACTGACATACAGCCTGAATATTTAAGTGTCTTGTCACAGGTATTTCTCAATATCTTCTTTTGAAATTCTTCCCTTTTGTAAAAATGACTTAAAAATTCATGCAAGTGTTCATCATCGAAAGGTTTTATTGTGAGTATGTTTATGAAAGCTAGCTCAATTTAGAGGTACTCCTCCTTGAGGATCCTCTTCCTGATTTTCTCTTGACCTCATTTTTTCCCCAAATATTTTGCCATAAGAATAACGACTACAGTTGCAAAACACTTAAGATAACTTAACATATCTGATCTCAAAATTTAATCTCAAAGCCTTCTCTAGCAGTGCCCAGATCCGGAGGTGACTAAAATAACTAATTGTTGCTTATAAAGATTCCCTAAAGGGCTACTTAGGTAGTCATGTCCTGATGTTACTAACAACTAAAGATAGATCCAGTAAAGAATAAAGGAATCGTGATGGTTAACTGTAGGATCCTGGCTACTAGGGATGAAACAAGAATGCAGTAATACAAATCTAATGGTCACTTGTTCTTCCCTGTGAASGCACAGGCAACTCAAAGTGATATTCCAAATGGCCAGGACACAGAGGAAGACATAACTACAGTAAGCAAAAGTGCATCTTTAACCATAGTTTTCCTCAAATAAAAGCTGCCTATGCTTACCTGGGATTCAGGTAAACATCCTTTTTTCTGGGAATAGGCACTCARTCCATTCTTTCAAGGAATAAATAACTTGATAATGTTGACAGTGCTCATATTTATGTCAACAGCCTTTTGTGTGCTCGCTACAGAAGTGGCATCTGCAACACACTATAACAGTGATTCAGACAAAATTCCCTTTGAGAATATGACCCTCTTCCTAGACGTCACCCATAGAGGGAGGAGGCTTTCTGGGTGTGGAGTGGTGATATYCATTCTACTCTGCTGTCACCCCATTGTAAGTCTCTGTAGGCAGACCATTTACGTATTCTACCATATTTGCACTGGAGAACAAAGATGTTACATAGCTAACTTATTTTTATAATAAATACATTCTTTCTGTCTCTTCTACAGACACACCTGCATAAAAAGGACTCCAACCTAATTTCRGCAAAAGATCTAATGCTGTATTAGTTAAAATATTAATTATAACAATTAGTCAACCTGTAATTTTAGTCCAAGCCAACTTTTAGAGTTTCAAGCAAAGCAAACACAGAAAATTTAGATAATTATTCTCAGCTCTGACARAAATGATAGTGAGAGGAGTACAAAGAGTTTAGTGATTAAAGTGCTAAGTCACAAGGTATAAGTTTGGTGGCTAATATTCACATTAAAAGTGGCAGTCACATGGACCAAGAAGCTGATCAGACAAGGTGATGAGCCAGAAAATACTCTAGTAGAAGAACTAGGTCAAGTCTTTTTTGTAGTTTCTAAAGGACAGACTCTACTAGTGGTCTATAGCTGGTCCAAAGAGCTAAGAAATACAGTTACAGCTGATATTACCTCACAGCTTAGAGATGGTGGTTTGTCAGTCATGCTGTGTGTGCAGTGTAGGGGGAGAAGGTAAGAGTTTGCATATCCTCCAAGCAGCGCGCTATCTCCTGTGTGACTTGAGCGTCTTGACTCTGTCTAGCTCCGTTTTGCAGTTGTTTTCCTTAAATTTTCATGAGACACTACTCCTTTCAGATAAAAGGCTCTATAAAGTAATGTATAATAATGGCACTCACACTGAAAGGAAAGGAGTTAGAAGCAACAATTGTGACTATGAAAGAAAGAAAGTGAACATTCTGATTTTTTTTTTCTTTTACGGGGCTGTTTTTTTCTTTATTTTCTCGACTTCCATGGAGGAAAACAAAACACCCTTTTCCCTTGTAACTCCTTCCAGAAATATCTTGCAACGAAGTGTCCAAAACAGCTTAGGAAGAGGAAGTTCCAATTTTTCTCCTGTATTTATGGGTTAATTGGAGCCAAAATACCTGGGAAATGCCTTAAAGAAGTACAAGAGAGAGATGCATTGATTAATTCACCATAGCAATTTCAAATTCGGAATGTTGCTGATTCTTGTTCATCTTCACTCCTACTCCTTTGTTGTTATACTGCATGTTAAGTCATCAGTATGGAGGAAATGAATGGTCTGAATTATCCCCAAGCYAGCATCATGGGACAGTCAAAAGAAGGCAATGGAGAAATCAAAGACTTGCTTGAGGGAGAAGTATGACATTTCTTCCAAGATTTTTGGTTAGAACTAGAGCCAGTAAAAATACTGGCTTATCTCAGACATGAGAGCAGTGTGGGACTTTGTGCATCACGAGACCAGAGGAATATATTTGGTCCAAAGTGTTTAACTTAGTCTATTTGTCTGGTTTCTCCACCTGCCCATTGTACCTAGCAGTCTAGCTGCCTTGTTTGGGGCTATAGTAGACATAGACACAATTGCACAAATGGCAATGTAGGCTGTGGAATGACTTAGCATAGCACAGGAGAACTTAGCTTTTGCTATATCCTTCGCTTAACTAACATAGATGGAGACAGAGATACTGAGTCTGAACTTGAATACTTACAAGATTTTTCCCTGCAGACTTTTTTTTTTAGTCTGTTCTGTAACACAGTACCTATTCTAAGATCAAATCYATTCAATTCTTTTATTCCTCCCTGCCTCCCCTCTACTCCCCAAGAAAAAAARATCTTGACTTATCCCTATGTTGCCTGGGCTCCTTCTCAGAAAGTTGGTATGTAACAGATGTCAGAATCCCTGAAACTGGTCATTTGATGGGAGTGCTTGACAGCTTGGACCATGACCTTTCACTGCAAAATTACTTGTCACTTCTTGTCATACAGCCATGAATGTCACCCTCCACACCATTTCAGTATCCATTATAACAAGTGGGTGGTATATCTGCAAACAGCTTTTTGTCCTCTGGGTTTCCATTAGTTTTACTCCTAAGTATATAAAATTAATTGAGCTACCCATAGCTGGCAGAAAAAAAGGTATATTTGCCTCAAGCGTATGCTCTGAACAGGCACAAACTGAAACACAGGAAATTCTGTATGAACACAGGAAAAGACTTCTTCCCTGTGAGGGTGACAGAGCACTGGAACAGGTTGCCCAGAGAGGTTTTGGAGTCTCCTTCCTTGGAAACAGTCAAAACCCAACTGGACATAGTCCTGGGCAACCTGTTCTAGGTGACTCTGCTCGAGCAAGGGGGTTGGACCAGATGATCTCCAGAGGTCCCTTCCAACTTCTGTGATTCTGTGGAAAAATCCGGTTAAGTCCACAGGGTCTTTTATGTCACTTGGTTGTCTGGATAAAAGAACTGACCCCCCCTTCTTCCCCCCCTGATATAGTATACTATAAAGTAACATGCTCAGAGATCCCTAACAGAGGCCAAACTGAACGGTATGGGAGAGCCAGTGCATCAGTCTTTCTGATCACCAATTTCACTACAATAGAAGAAAATATTCCAGAGATACCAACCTTAGGAAGCTATTTGCAGCTTTTTGAACACCATGTGCCATATAATAAGTGTCTGCTCAACTTAACAGCAAACAACTTTTGGTACTTGTTCAGTCATTTGGACTGTGAAGTCTAATCTCATTTACACTGATATACTTGAAAAAATACTCAGAATASTCCTCCGAGTGGATTTGCTCAGATGTGTGGGTATCCCAGCTGTGATATTCCAGCTGACTGTTAAGAAGCATGAAAGGTAGAGATCTAAGACTTTGATAAAGGTATCCCTGAAAGATAAAGTGTTCCTTGAAATCAGAATTTTCCAGAACATTTTYTTTAATGCAAGTAGAAAAATGGCAATTTGCTTAAATATCTGGAATTCYTTAAAAACAAACAAACAAACAACCCCCCCAAAWAACTTCCCAAAGGAAAAAAAAAATGTCTTCAGTTTTCATTTAAAAATTTGTTTATTGCTAAAAAACATAGATCATTTCATTCAGCATATTTGGTACTGTTGGATTTAGGCAGTTTTGGACACATTCCGCAACAGACATTTAATCARTGGGGATTTTCTTGAGAACTGAGTCCTTTCACGGAACCAGCTCTCTAAATTCTAATGTGATGAGCAGACTTTAAAAAGGGTAGTTCTGTAACTGGTACTTTGAGTACTTATCTTCTTGCTGAAAGCATCAAAGATGTCCAAGTATTTTGCTAAATCATGAGGGGATGATTTGAAAATAACTTTAAAGGAGTTTCAATATATACTCACTAACAGCTACTTCCCAATGTAATGATTTCATAGTTATCAGAAAGATAAYAGAATATTTTAATAACTATTTTGTCACAGTGTTTGATGTGATTTATGACACAATATATGCCGCATATGATCATTTACATTACATACATCATGAAATATATGATATACTTTGGATTGAAATACCATTTTGTAGCTAATCCTTTTTAAACACAGATTTTATATGAGTTCATTTTTGCATTTTTTTCATTCAAGATATTTCCAAAATGATTTTTTTTTTTTACTTCTGATTAGGAATGGAAACGTATCTGGCGTGTCAGAAAGCCCCCTGACATGGGGCAGAAGGCTAAGGGAGCACAAGTGCTGAGTCAAAGTGGTCATTTCCTTAGAGCGGAGGCTGTGCTGGGAAAAGGTGTTCACAGGAGAGAGGAAAGAGGATGGTTTTACACTTTGACTGCAGCATTTCTGAGGCAACCAGGAGAAGTGGATGGGGATCTTTGCTAGGACAGGTCCCAACAGACGAGAACCACCCATTGTGGTTGACTCCCAAACGGCTGTCCAAGAGGCTATGCAGTTGTGGCAGGACTGGGATCGAGTTTGGACTAACATGCATGCTATCATCTCTGGAAGTATAAAACAGATTAAGGTCCGATCTCTGGCCCTGAGAGCCAATTGCATAGCATAGCTCTAACCCAAGGTAAACCCTTTTTCCCCCAAAACAGCTTCATCCTCCCCCTGGGAACAGTTGCTCTCTGAGCTGTCCCCTAAACTGCACCCAGGCATTGCCTGGGAGAAGGCAAGGGTGTGATCTGGAAGACTGAGGGACAAAACCTGTGCTCCTGTTGAGACACAAAGCTCTTTTTTTCCCATTTTGGTGGATAGCTGAGCTACCCATTTCTACAAGTAATGTCAAGCTGACATGATACTGTTCCAGCCCCCGAACTAGTGGTTGAGAAGCGATTTCCTTACCCATATAGATGTTGTCCATCCTCAGTGCAGGTCGTATAGACAAGTACTGCTTTGTAAACTGTTTGGTGCTTTATAAAAGTAAATAAATAAATAAATAAATACAGAAAAGAAAGGGGAGGAACAGAAATGTCGAGTTATTTACAGTGATTAGACAGCAATGTGGAAAGTCCTCTAAAACAAGGACTTGTACAGTGTATTGCCAAGAATATTCACTCCTGTTTGCCACCCTAGATTTGCTCAAAATAATGCCCTCTCATTCAGGACCTGCTCTTTCCTATAGTTTTGCCTCTGTTCTATCTTCATTTTTTTCCTCCCTGTTTTCCCTGTGTCTCAGAATAATGCTGTCTTTTGTTGTCCTCTTAGTTTCTGCTTTCAAAACCTTGGCTACATGGCTCACAAACCTCGACRTATAATCCTCTGCTATCTGAGCAAGGACAAAATTAAGCAACATAAATTTCCTGTGATTAGAATTAGTTTCCTTTGCTTCAGACCAGATCTCTTGAGAGCAATCAAAACTGTTAAAAAGAATTGCTGCAAAATTAATACTGTGGAGAAGGGATTTCTGATTCTTTTTTTTTTCTTTTTTGTTTAATCACCAAACTCCTCATTTCAAAATCCCTGCTGCCTTCTATCAACCTCTGTAACCTTCTCCTGAATATAGAGCATCTGTAAAGAATCAGCTATGAACTCCATTTCTTTAATTCACTAATACCCARGGGTTTGACTGGGTTAGTTCTACTCATGTTAAAGTTATTTCCTCTRCCCATGGTAATCAGTGAGAGAACTCTTGGAGTGAAAATTGTGTGCAAAGTGACCCCAGAAGTGCTCAATCCCAAATTGCTTCCCTAAGTCAGCAACAAGAAGTTCAAAGCATTCCCCAGCCCCTTCAAACACCGATCTGCTGGTTCCCCTTGGCCAAGTAACATGCAGAGGTCTAAATAAGCAGACCACTCGTGGTGACAGGGACACTGCCATGGAGCTGTCTCGTCACTGTGTTCCCTGCCTTCTTTCAGCCTCTGCTTTTTCTCCTGTCGTTGTTTCCCATAGGAMCATATTTGGTCTTTAAACATTAGTAAGCAATTTATATGTTGGTACAGGCATGTGCAGCTCTGTTTTTGTTTTTGATGAGACCACATATATCATGCTAAATATCAGGGTATTTTGATTATTAACTGTACGGGGCAGTCACCAGGGAATAATCCTGGCCCCAATGAGAGATGGTGGGGGAAAAAAAAAAAGAAGAAAAGTGATGGGAACTTAACCACTGRGTTTCATGGAGCCCAAGATTTTTTTTCATACTAGATGACACATTAGATAATTTCAGGACTGTATACAAATATTAAGTAGTAATGTTTGTGTATCCTTGGTATGTAGGAGAGGTCTGGTGAATCCAACTTATCAAAACCCCTGACACTAATACCTTCAGGGTCAGAAGTGGTATTTTAAAGTGAAATGGGGCCAGCAGCACCAGTTTCAAAGCAATTACAGGARGATTGGTCATATAARGATACATAYGGTATACATGTAACAAAAWTACCAAAGAAGTTAAGGCTTTAARTCTTKCATTCCCTGTTTTATTCTTGCCTCRAGGAGATGTTCTCCATTTTAATGCAACAGGTTTTGTTGCATGTTCACTAGAGCAGTTATCCCTGGCACTTGYGAGTTAATTGTCTTCCACCTTCAATTCTACTAGGAATGAAACTCATCTTGGTGTTCCTTCATTTATTTGGYCAAATAAATAAATAAATAAATACAAATAGACACAGCCCTGTTTGTTGCATCAYRTGAGGAAAAAAAATAAAKAAAGAAACCTCAATGAAATGGAAATTCCTTTCTTGAAAATCCCCATGTTTTTCACATCTGCAAACTCAGTAGTAAGAAGCTTTGTCTTACTTTTTCCTCGTAGAGACACATTTGCAATTCCTTCAGGCTRGAAGCCAGAGGAAGCCATTTAAGCTCTCTAGGGACGATCTGGATAAGCCCCACRTTCCTTCGGCAATAGCTTCCTTCCGTCCCTGGAAACGGTACTTCATAGCAGGATTTGAATACTGCTTCCAATCAGTCTAAAGGGAAATGTTTGTTATCTCTCATGAAATATAAGAGTAGTATTTGTAGATCAGATACCTTCTTCATGGTAGCTGCCAGCACCTTTTGCCAAAAAAACGTTGATAGTATTACGACATTCTGACATCTAAACAGACAGGGAGGCAGATGCGGTGTCCAAACACAATCTGGAGCTGGTGTGACATCTGGGGATAAGGGCATCAACAAATACTTGTGAGCTGATTCATATTCACTGAAAGTATGACTGTGCCAAAGATTTGCTTACATGAAGAGGTTTTTTTTTTTCCTTCTCCCCTCACCCCCTAGTTTCCAAGCACTGTTTTCTTCCCAGCTTTTACTAGCTAAAAACAAAAGAAGAGTCTATTATCCTATACTTCTTTAAACAACTGAACCAAAATGYTCAGTAGATACTTTAACATTTAGCAAGTTATGAAATGCAACTATAAGTTATCGTGTATGTAAATCTACAAATATTGGCTAATTCCTATTAATTCACCTCTAAGAAGGTTAACRGTCTGTCAATTACAGAAAGATCTTCATCTCTAGTAGTGGCCTCGTGGCTCTAGGAGAAGAAAATGCTGAGTCCCACCACCTATAATATTGGGAAGATTGTGCTGTAATGAAGCKCTCTTAGACTATGATAATTAGTATTAGAAACTTTATCCAAGCCTACAAAAGCCTCATCGGTAGCTTTAAGGATCGAATTATGGGATAAGTGACCCACTGTAATCATGGTGTTTGGCCATAAGAAATGGCCTAACACACATTTTTGTTTTCAGGTTCTCCATTTGAATTCTCTGTTCAGCTTAGTTATACATGCAGTTTTTCTGTTCYAGATCCTTCCTCATCAACAGCAGACATAATAAATGAATATGCAGTTAATTCCTCTACAGCTGGTTTTACATGCCGCTTGCTGACTCGCCATAGCTCTTTTGCATTGTGCTTGCTTCCTGAACACTTTGCTAAATCTACCTTTAAGAGGGAATTCCTAAATTGGTGTGACAAGTCTGGGCCAAGACAACTTCTGAAGATGTCTTCCTCTTTCCATAGGCTGAGGAAGGACCTTCGTACAAGTATTCTCCTAATACAGGTGTCTRGATATAGTTGTAAGTGCAGATAAATCCTGGATGCAAACTCATGCCTTCRTTGTCCTTACACTCAGACCTGAGCTGGTGGTTCATGTTCTCTGAGTAGGTTGACTGAGACCAATTCTGACTCTGTCTTAAAATGTCATCATGTAATCTAAAGTGCATTTTAGTAAAAGCAATGTACTACAATAAAATGGCTGACCRGTTTCTGATTTTCTGCCGGCTTGCATCTGAACAGCTCAGGGAGTAGACGAAGAGCTTGTCTGCATACTTGGAAAAGAAAAGAGCAAGCTTCAGCAGCTTCTGATATGCAAACAACCAAAATGCAAGGACATTAGAAGGAAAAAAGAAAAAAAAGAAAAAAAGAAAAAAAAAGGAAGCAAGAGATGAAGTCCCACGGGGTGACTGGTGGTAGGGTTAGATATTAGGAAGTCAGATCTCCTAATTCCTGGACCACAGTCCCCAACACCAGACAGGTTAATCTCCAAACTAAGCTTTCACAGTCACCTAAGGTTTTACTCCTCCTCTAAACCATGTAACAAAAAGCTGATGGAGCTTGAGAAACACAGCAACAGAATTATAATCTGAGAGGATGTTGATGCTTTTTGAACATATTGAACAGGAAAGGTACATCAACTGAAAGCAGTATGATACCATTAGCAGTGACAGTCAGTTCCAGTGAGCATAATCACATTGACCTATAATGGTAACCTGCAAGCCATATTTAGCTCACAGGGAATGAAAAAGAACAGGCTAAAATATAGTCATTAATTATGTTTTAGTTCTTTATTTTGTTGTTAAAAAAAAAAATCTTGTCATTAAAAATATTAAGAGCCAAATTCTGATCTCCAGCTTTTGATATTATTATCTTTCTTTCTTCCTCTCTTTCCCTCTCACCCATATTTTAACTTCCTTTTGCCTTACTTCCAAGGSAAATCAGAATCATTCTCTGATTTCTCAATGTGAAAACAACCAAACAAGCAAACAGACAAACACTAAAAAAATCAGCTTCTGGAAAAAGACCAATATTTTCCTTTAGAAATCTTTTCARAAATGTTTTGCTGTATGAAATAATTTGCAAAATAGTTCACGGTCATGTAATTAGAGAGCGTGTAATGAGTTGTACACAAACAAGCCATCTTCAGCTTAGTAGGAAATCTACAGGTTTTTTTCTCTAAAGTCTTTCACCCCCTCACCCAAACGAGTAGATCATCTCTAAAATTGTCCTTGTATCAGCTATAGACAGATGTGTTTTCTTTTTTTAGATGGGAAATATTTGGAAGCTGGTACAAATAATCCTTATTGTCCCACATCTATGAACATGTCAGATGTTTTGCTCTGCATAATGTGTATAGATTTGCAGCCTCTATTCTTTATATTATGGATCTCATCATGGGTGAGATGATGTCATCATCTATACCATATCTAGAAGACTGTGACGAAGATATAGGATTTTAAAAAGGGGGTTGGTTGGGAAGAGAGGGTCATAACAGGCAGCGGCATCTTAATATTAAGTCATATGATATTTTCTGCTATAGYTGCAATTTACCAGATTTTTTTTTTACATAGGACATTTTTTCCCCAGCCATTTGTAGCATGTTTTTTCCTTTGCAAACAGGCTTRGACAGACTTTACTTAAGGAAATTTGACAGCCTAAGATAAGCCAGAGGCAGGCATCACTATTAGAAAGAGCATCATTTTGGAAATTTGAATATATTAGACAAGCCAGAGTAGGCAAAAAAAGCAAGTATGTATAAAGCTGGAGTGGGGAGGGAGGGTTGGGACATGGTGATGGAGATGGCCTGAGAAACACTGGGGGAAGGGAAGAGCAGGACGTTTTCACACCTATGCGCTAGCTTATCTTTTTCTCCCATTAATCATTAACACTCTAGTGTGAGTCCCATGAACAAGGCTGTTGCCTTGTCTTCAGATCTCTTCTGTTTATTACTACTTATAACAAATAATAAGAAAAAAGCTCATCTTTTTTTATTATTGCTCACTCCTTCTTCAGCTCAGTTTCTTTCCAGCATGTTTTGTGAGTCACAGATCCAAGGGCAATGGCAAGTGGACAAGCAGAGCGAGGGCTGGGAAGTGGAAGGAGGGAGGGGAGCTATCACGATCATTTGATCTTCTTCGGCATGCTCAACAGCCAAGGCGTTAGTAGTACGCTGGATGATTGCATACAGAGGGTAAGGATTTGGCAGAGACCATAGCTGCCCTTGTCCACCTTGCTGCCCTCTGGGACAGAGAGCTCAGCTCAGAAGCAAGGAGAAGCCACAATGGCCCTGTCCTCTCGTTGAAGTGGGCCCCTTCGTTATTTGTATCCCTGCTTCTTGCGTCATCGTCTTTCAGCACATCCCATTATCTCAGCCTCAGTTTCAGATGTTGTTCTTTTCCACAGCTGGCACTTAAGCAAAAATTCAGCACTATAAATAACTGCATAAACTTTTTGAAGCTCTGTCTTTCTTTTCCCCCCTCATCCCACTCCCTAAAAGCTGGTTGGCTAACGTATACACAAATAAATTAAGATAAAAAAACAATAATCATATGCAATAAATAAATTCTCCAAGCCAGCTGGATGATTTGTATTGACTAAGTGGGCTCCACATTCTTGATGGAATATATATATAAAAAGAAGGCAATAGAAATAAAATAAATGCCATGCAGTACTTAACCTTGTATCAGTTTTTGATTATCATCAGGCCAGAATGTGATTAACTATGAGAAACATGATAGCTTTTTTTTAAATAGATGCATTTCTGATCTCCCCCAAACACAACTCTTCATTATGCAAATAAGCACTGTGGGTCTTTGTTGTTGTTTTTTGTTTGTTTATATTCCAGCTAAATTAAAGATTATTTTGGCAGGAGCATGTCTTCTAGCAGTCATATGCTCTTGATTAATCATGCATAATGGGCAAACAGTGTGTGGGGTAAAGTAATTTCATACCAATCACTACCCATTATATGAGATCACTCTGACACATTGCCTTGTCTATCCCATCAGAGACCCCAGGGTGTGGGAGAGAAAGTTCATTCTGATATGTGTCACAAGAACTGGTGGAAATCACTGGCAAGCAGCAAGAGCAGGATGATAGAAATGAAAYGTTAGCAGAGAAGCTTGCATTTTCTCTTCGTTATAAGCAATGGGTATTGATGAAGCTGTATCAGTAGCACTTCAGATTTTGAATCAATTATTATTATTTCTTTCATGGCAGTGAGAAGGAYTTCCCTCCTATACCAACCAGGTGCAGAATTCAGGTTTATCAGTTGGTTTCTCTGCTGGGATGATGCTTAGCCTAAAATCCTGAGGTCCTTTGCAGCCTCCACCACACTGATCTCCAGGCGCAGCCCCACAGGCTGCGGTCCTCACAACCAGCTGCCCCACAGAGCTGCCTAGGGTCCTCTTCCCTTCAGTGTCATGTGCAGAAGCACAAGTCTCAGGTTCACATGTGGTCCAGTCATCCAGCAAGGAATTATAATCCTTCCAATCTTAGACATGGTCAACACCTTTCATGCACAGTCTTCCTCTCTGCTGGGCATGTGAAATAGTATTGAGTCAAGGGAGGCAGATTCCTTCCATTTCACCCCAGACTGGTCATGGTTTAGGTTCATCCTTCAATAGGTCCTATTTCATGAAGCTTGTCCATGGCCCACCCATTTCACAAGGGAAGGGATATGACTTGGAGAAAAAAGGGATGCGGCAAGCTGACATAGCACCCAGACAGAGGAGTGGTAACAAGGGGATGCTAATGAAGAAGAATCAGCAGGAATATGTGGTTGGGTTGGCACTCAGGACAGCTACCAGAGTAACGCATATGTCCCCATTTCCATCCATTTCTGTGCAAGATGCTATAGACTTATCAATAAATTTATGTTTTCACTATGAGGTGGCTCTTAAACAAAATACGAAAGCAATTCAGTGATGTGTGTGGTTTGCTTTGGCAACATACCATGGGAAAGCCAACACAGCAGGCACCGTGTGTTTTGATACTCCTGAAGGAGATCGGCAGGAGACTCTACTCAGCTTCCCACCACCAATTAAGAAGGCATTGGGGAAAGGGGGTAAATCATCACTGTTCTGGTGTAGCCTGTTAATCACTCCTGCTTGATACTAGGAGCATGAAGGCATCTGGGAGAGAACAACCTACATCTAGGGCTCCCTTCCCATGTTCAGTGATGAAGCTCATGCCACCTTCCATCCCTAAATGACAAGCCGTTCAATTTGAATGAACTTTGTTTGTATAAAAATTTATATATGCTTATGTCGTAGTTAAAGAAGGAAATATTCAAGGCAGGATTTTTTTTTTCCTGGAAATGTTTATTGACTTCATGAGCTTAACCCATGAAATACATTTACTGACTTCGTAGGTGTGTCCCAAAAGGTTAAACATGGGAACATGTGTTCCTCATTTTCACCAGCACAAATATTGAATGAAAAGTTTGCTTGGTTGCCAGCTAGACTTTTTCATCAAGCTCTAAATGAACTATTAACCTCTCGGGTTTCACCGGAGCTGCTGGAATCGCTGGCATCCGGTTTGCCACCCACAGATCATGAGTAATTTGTATCAAAAAGGAACATATTTTAGGAGAGCTTGAGTGGAACTAGCAGTGATGCATCTGTCATTTTGTGATCCTGCCATTGGCTAAACCCTCTGAAAATGTATCACAAGCTTAATCATGTTAAAGCAGAAAGCAGAAAATGTCAGAAAATACTGAGGCAGCTTAGCCGACGAATGGCAAACAGCTGGGGAAAGGAGAGGGGATTTCACTTTTCAGTGATTTGCCATCATTGCATGAACAAGAAATCCTCTGCAAAATTTGCCCTCATCACCTGTATTAAATCCAATGTACAGAGAACATGAGTCCTGCAGACAAAACTGATATCAGGATGGAGACTCTGGTCATTCATTTTCCTGCTTCAACCAAACTGACTTCTGAGAAGCCAAGCTGAGCGCAAAGGCAGCGCTCATTGTAAGAAGACACGCGTTATAAATTTCCGGAAGAAGAATTATATTTCCTTCACTTCTCCTGACCAAATTATGCCACAGAGAGAAAGCAATAGGAACTGAGAGTAAGAAAGCTCAGAGAGACTCCGAACACATTCTCGTACATGAAYGCATTTTGAAAATACATACTTTTTGATTCAGCTCAATACAGTTGAAAGGCAATATAATAAATGCTTTCCAGAATGTACTTACAACTGTCTTCTATGCATTGCAGGGTAATTGCTGGTAGGGTTGGGAGTAAGAAAATTGTTGCACTCAGTCAGATCCAGCTGGTGTCTTCTCTCCAGTTGTCTCCAGTGTTGCATGCTTCTAGTCCACTGCTTTCTAAAGGGCCTGTTTATGCTACAGAAAAGCAAGTGTTACCCTCATTACCTGCACTGAAATCTGATGGGGGAGGTAGCGCTGTAGCAAAGGTACAGCAGTCTCAAAATTAATTACTATTGACGAGGTTTTGTTCAGACTTGCTACTGACATCACATTATTTCTCCTAAAATTTGTCAATGATACAATGTTACAAATACATATGACCAAACTGGATTATCTTGAATATGARTGAAGCGATGCACAATGTTGCAGAATAGTTTTCAAATTTGTAAGCTGAGGAACAAGATTTTGGAACGAAGAAATTTTAGAAATAATTTAAGGATTATGAGAGTTGAATAAAGTTTTCAAATTGTTGCGGTAGCAAAGCGGACAGACTTGAACTTGGGATATATTAACTRAGAAACATCAAGTAGGAGTAGAGAAATAGTAGTGAGCTCATTCTGGAATTGATTTAGTAACTACTTTTGAAAAAATGACTAATTAGAAGAACGTCAGAAAGAACTATTAAATTTTACTGATGTTTAGGAAAAATGAGTTGTAGGCTAATAGTTCTGCATCTTGATCTCTACATCTCACCCATGAGCAGATTGCAAGGAAGTAAGCATTCACAAAGAGAAAAAAATGGATGGATGGATGGATGGATGGATGAGCTGAAAACTGAAATTAGAGAGACTAGACTGAAAACACCTACCTTTTACGTTGAAAAGCTTATTTTAGGACAAGGAAGATTTTTCTGACTTGAAATCCTTAAAGCAAGATTGGATTTTTTTTTTTTTTTTTGTATTTAATATATATTTTATTTCAAACGGACACTATAGGGCTTGATGAAGAAATTATTAAATCATATCACCTGTGTTATTAGATGAAAATAGAGGGTCATGGTAGTTTGTTCTTGTTTTACTTTATCTACCTGCATGAAATTATTGGTCAATCAGTAGTTGGGCTTTTGCCAGCTGATCCAGCTCCGTTCACACCTGGGGACCCAGACTTGTGCTCCTAGCTGTCGAGCTGGTTAAGCATTCTCCCTGTTGGAACCACAGTTTTTGGCAAATCCTCCATGTTTTGGTTTCCGAGGAAAGGACACCTAGAGCATGCCTCGTATAAGGGACCGCCATGTGTGCCGGTAGCGTGTGATGTGCAATAACGGGGAAACAGGAGTCCAGAGAAAGCTGTGGCAACAGGTCATTCTGGGTTCAGCCCCAACCAGGTGAAGTGGGTTTTCCTTCCAAAAAGGAGAAAAAGAGCATATGGTGAGGGCTGACGCAAAGAAATACTACTCAGTCCCCAGCCTTGATGGCAAACAGAGCACTTACTAGGAAACCTGGTTAAATACCAGCTCTCCCTAGGGAGAACCAGCCTCTTACAGCCCTAGCAGAGAAAGCCTGGAGGCATCTAAGAGGGCATCTGTTTTTTATTTCATCACGGTCCTGACTGAACACAGCTCCTTAGTTGTCCTGAAGTGGGAAACTGGTAAAAGATTCTTTCCACTTTCTGTGCTCAGTTATGAAAAAGGAAAAAAAAAAGTTTTTTGAAAGGAGAGGGAAAAAACAAACAAACAAAAAAAACCCACCAAGGGAACATCATCTAAAAATCTGAATTTGTGAAATATTCCATGATAATAAATCGCAGTAAAGGCTATAGCGCCTCTACTTATTCCACTCTCTGTTTTGCTTCCGTGGCCCAAAAATCTGGAGATACCGGACTCTTCCTATAAAAGCTGGGAAATTTTCTTCCAGCTCGGAGGTTAACAACGGACTGCTGAGCAAGTACCTGAAAAAGGAAGTTCTAGCTTATTGAAATCTACTTATAATACGTGCTCGAGTGATTCCTGGAATAGCAGAAAGATGAGCGCATGAACGTTTTGGCAAGCATAAGACTCGTAAGGCAGATGTTAGCCTCGCACCTCCATCCGTTTGAATAATATATATCGTACGATATCCAATTTGGCTACCCTCAGCCTCTCATTCAAGCTGCTGCTGCTGCTGTTCGCTCCCACAGACATTCAGCGCTAATGGCACAGCTTGAAATCGGAGATCGCTCTTAAAAGGCAGCGCGCGCCTGCGTCAGCATCTCTTTGGTGGACAGTTTGGGGGTGAATTTGGGAGTCGGAGCAGAGAGTTTCTTTGAGGATGCTGAGGGCTCTTTCCTGCTACTGCTGGAGAATTTGTGCGATGTCTGTCGCTAATTTTGAGGAAAAATTCCTGGATCTTAAGTATTTTCCTGAGTCCTAAATAAGAGACATTAAAATAAATAAGGGGCATTAAAAAAACAACCAATTAACAAAAAMCCCTCTGAAACCAGGAAAGGCTGGCGATATTCAATTACTCACAGAACAAGATGGTCTTAAAATAACCACTCCTACCRAATCCTTGCCTTATATATAACCTTCCTCAAAGACAAAAAAGAATAATGTATTGCACCCTGAAGAGGAAAAAAAGTCATATTTTCATATCACTGCTTGGATTAAGAAATAATAATTGCTGCTAGGAATCTTGCTGAAATCAGTAAAACGCTATAAGGGGTCAGGAGCTGAACAGCATGAGAAAAGGTATAAGAATCTGGCACGGAGAGCGAGTATGCTGGGAATTCTCAAGGTCGCAAAGTTTTAAAATCACCGTGAAGGGAAGATGTAGTTCATTACCTGACTGTTTTACAAATTCAGCCACCTGAATACGGTTTCATCTGGCAGCTGCTGCTCCTAACAGAAGTATGAATTAATATGGAAAGCACCTGTTACAGCACTGTTGCCTTATGCAGCRTCGATGGAGAATCTAAAGCTAAAGACTCAAATCTCTCCTGTCTAATTTGGGACATAAATGTTTTGCTTTTCCATTACTCTAATTGTGGTGGTCTGTTTTTCTAGGCAAACACAGTGGAAAAAGACAAATTTTAAATACAGCACAATTCGCCCTTTTCTGATGTAAATATTCATGGCAACAATAAGAGAAATGTGTAGGTGATGGCAGCAAAATGCTRTTCACTCCCTTTAAAAGCAATAGAAGTTGATGCAAGATAGGGAATAAATCTGTGTCTCCTCAGTCTTGGCCCACTGCTTTGCCCACATGAGCAAAGAGGTCCTAGAGGAAATTCTGGAGCCGTAATATTATGTGAGCCTCGTGAATGCGTCCTCAGTAATGAAATCACGTGAACGATCCAGCAAATTTCCTCGTGGAAAATGCTCAGTAATTTGAATTCCTTTTGAGAAGACAGTTCATTATCAGGTGGCCCACAAGACRCATCCAGGGATATACAGAACTGTCRCTCTTCGTTGTCCATACGCTGCCGAAAAGCTAGGATGAGGAATACATTATGCRGAAAGATGAAAAGGTGCGGAAAAAYGAYKGGCCAAGGTTTTAACTGGTGTAAACCAAYGCAGGCCTTTGGGGACCGGAGGTTTAACGCTGGCTCACACTTGCTCTAGACATATTTTCACTAYGAATTTAAYTTTCTTCTTACACRCACTTCAGTGCTAYAGCTGTAGGCAGCTCATGAGCAATATGATGGRTAGCTTATCAGAATGGGAAAGAACCGATCCCAATATTTGCAATAAATATTCAGATAAGTTACCAACTGGGAGCAGAATAAAGATATTTTAATTTCTTCCTCTCAGGAATATATGTCGCTTTCTTAGAAACAGTTAAAAACAACATCCTTTCCGTACAGATTAAGCATTTCATCCTGTAAAAGATAAGCTGATAAAGTTTAGGCTTTAAGGTGAAAAAAAAAAAAAGAATATCCTTAAAAAGAACAGTATTTTTTTATAGCTTGATGGTAAATTTCATTTGTATCTGGTTTGGGCATTTTTTACACTCTTTTCTTAAGGGATTCACAATCTGTTCTGCTGACTTTCATCCTGTTACAGGGAAATGACATTTATTATCTCACCGATAAAATGCAAGATGATTCTTTATTATTGGTCATGAATAAATTTGGAATGGAAATTAGAAGTTTTCTAACTATCACAGCTGTGATGTCCTAAAAAGCTTTCCAGCAGGACAGGGGAAAATAAAAAGCTCTCTTGCATCTTAAAACGGATATTGATAAATGCAGCGAAAGGGTTAGATGTTGCGGTTGGGATTGGTTGTTATGGTTGTCTGTGGTAGCATCGAGAGTGGTTTTGGTGATCCAGGAGGTTTCTTTTAGGTCTCTGTTCTGTTAGAGTCATCTAATACATTTTATTTAGATATATTTATAAATATACAATATAATAATGCACTTTATAACATTGTATTTATATATGTTTAAAAGATGTCTAGATTTTAATAGCAACTGCTTTCCTTACTTTTTTTTTTATTTCCCTTGATAAAACAAACAAATATAAAAAAATCATTTCTGAGCAGTTTTGATCTCTTTATTAATGGAACCTTTATAGTTTAATATGGGTAGGTAATACTATTTTGAGTCTTTACCAGGAACATTTAATAACTAACTTGACCGCATTTTCTTTATTTATAGAGGTGATTTAGTTACTCTTTTCCCCATAAATATGAGTTCCATCAAATCAGTACCTATTTGTATCTCTGTCTTACTAGTCCTTCAGTATAATTTATTGGGGAAGTAAAATGTGTTTCAGTGAAGAGCTACAAAATGAGATGTAAGTGTACACATTTTCTGGGCAAATAGTTTTATATATTTTTTCTGGCAATTTTTTAGCTTTAGCCATTATCTCTGTGGATAATTTGAATTTCTGTCTCCTCGACAAACATGCAGTTCAACCGCTTGAAGCAACTCAGGCGTTTTACAAGTGTTTAAGAGGCCACTAAACAGGTATATTTAAACATTTTGGTTCCGGTCCTTCGCACTGCTGAAAATTGATGGATTTAGTGAAATTTAGTTATTATTTACTATTTAGTAAGATTCAGCATTATTGTACTGGACTAATATTAAACATTTTTTCACCTCTAGATCAGCTATAGCAAACAGCTTACTCTTTAAAGCGGCACATACGCTCATGAGGGAATGATAGAAGAGTTCTCTGTCCATCTCCATAACTAAGGAGACACCAGCTGTCTCTAAAGTATTCTGCATAGAAAGTTGTTCAACTTTTAATTAAAAGCTTCCAACCATAGAAAAAGCCTGCAACCACTCTACGTGATAGGCTCCTGTGTCCCTGTTCCCACTGATAGGATATTTTGCTTAATGTCCAACATTAATCTCTCCTCCTGTAATTTTAGCCATTGCTTCTTTTTCTGTGGTAGATATAGGAAATAATTTATTCCCCGTCTAATTCTCAGGGACATTTTTATTTGCTGAAGATTTCTCCCATTTCCGTAGACTAAGTACACTCATTTCCTTAATTCTTTCTTCACAAGTAATGAATTATGAATTTCGGATCGCTCTTGCTGTTCTTATTTCTTATTTTTGCAGGAAATTTTTTTCTTTAACTGTGACTTTAACTAGACACAAAATTCTGGCTGCCACGTGGAACAGAAGACTCGCTTCATGTATCTTAAAGATACCACTTCTGCTTATACACCTCTAGACAGTGTTTGCTTTTTTCTCATGATATTACAGACTTGTTCTGGGCTTTTGATTCATCATAAACCCAATTAAAAAAAAAAAAAAGGTCTGTGGCAAGGGTAGCTATATATAGTAGGTCTCACGATTTGTTTTTTTTTTTTCCCTTTTGGCTGTTCTTTAAATTGTTTCCATATTTTTTGCGCTCTTGATCCTGTTTTCAACACAGGAAAAAAACATGTCATTCTCTCACACTGTAGCTTTATTTTTATTTTTCTTTATTCTTCTTCATTCCTCCTTTTAAGAAATAAATAAAAAATAAATTCTCCCTGAAAGCACAGACTATGCAGGTTCTTTGCTTGTAGAGTGTATAGCATGGGGACTCCAGGGTTCAGCAGTCACAAGTGAAGGTAAGGCCTCGAATGTTTGAAAATAAAATACRAAAATTAGAACAATTAACATGTCCAATCACTTTTCCAATATTTCGCTGTTTTGGCAGTTCAAGCTGCGCTTTCTATGCAAACGAGCTTTTCTAAGGAGAATTGAATTCCAGCCTACTTCCTCGTCCCAATTTCCATGGCAGAAGCCTTCGCAATTATATGTAAGTTTGGATATGGAGTTCAGAAGAGAATCGGGTATTCTCGGGAGTTTATAGAGACTTCTCAGAAACCCCGGTGCTGGAAAGCAGGCACATTCCACCTTGTCACTGCATGGAGTCGCAAAGAGCTGCAGAAACATTAAAATGACCTAGGGATATAAAAATGCGTGCAACAAGTTTATTATAAAGTAACCATGAATACATTCATAAGTTCAGCTGCATATTTTAGGATATTTTTAGAGCGCGATCAGCAATCTGGTATTCAAAGTCTGTCTCCTGTTTCGAGACATGGTTCTGCCATTGTCATTGCCACCCACATATCCCTGACTGTGTAATTGTATAAAAATGTCATTTTTCCCCAGGGCGACTGCTGCATGAACACAGGACATGGCAGAATGGCTTAGCTCAAACTCGGGAACTTGCTGGCAGGAAAGAAAGCTACTTACGGTTGAAGAGGAAACAGTTCCAAATTTCACATATCCAACAGAAAGAACTTTTTAATAACTAATCCTGATAGTTATATCTATATTACAATAATTTCATTTGTAACAGTTTAGAGCCTCTTCCCTAGATTCAGAGTAGTTACTCAAAATGATGCAGTCAAGTACAGATTTTAACTCTTCCATAGAGTGGTGTCTTTAAACAACAGCGTTAAGATGTCACTCACCAATGAATACCTCCTCCCCCACCCCATCAAGTCTTTCAACATATCATGGAAGTTAGCAAAATTTTGAATTAATTCAGCCTGTGGAGGGAGAGATTTCCAGAGAAACAAAACCTATATAGAGAAGCCTCTGATTTACACTCCCCATCTCTCCCTTTATAAATATATATACATATATATCTGCATCCATGTATATGGCATATGTAAATATTATTATTCTACTCTCTATATTGCATGCATAAATGATCTAATGAAAGAATTTACACTAACAGCATTCATGGCAGTGAGCTGTGGGATAGATGTTGTATTTGTACAAGTTGTTTAAATAATGAAAACTATTTCTATTTTCTTTTTTTTAATTTTTTTTTTCAGTTCCACAGCAAAATAAGATGTCCAAATCTTGAAACCTTCCATGCTTCAGACATCCTGTCCCCCAAAATCTTGACCCAAAAGACAGAGATGTAGAATTTAGAATTTAACTCTCATTGTTTGTAATGATTTCAGAGACAGAGAAAAATCCCACTCCCATCACTATACTTGGTCCGGAGGACTAACTAGTGTAAAAATAGTGAGAAACCTCCCCCCCTCCCCCCAAACCCGAATAGATCTAGGTGAAATATATTTAGACAAAGAGATGGGATGAGTAAAAGTACTTTTAAAGCCAATTTACTGATCACTACTCCTAAATATTTCCATATGTGGAATATTACAAGATCTGCTGTGAAAAACAATTAAGACTGTGAACTGCGTAGTTCATGCTGAAGAAGATTATGAAGTTAGGGCTGTGGTCATGTTTCTTCCACAGGTGTGGAGACACTTGATATGATGGCGACTGTGCCAGCTGAGACAAGAAGTGAATCAGATCATATATACAACTCTCAACTTGTACCTTCTAGTCCTCTGGCCACCAGCTGTCTAAAGACTTTGCCTCCTCCTCATTTGCTATGCCCTGTCCTTCAAACACCAACCAACATATATGAGAAGCTGTGAAGTTTAATTAGCAGGATGCTTAATGACCTGGGAGGGTGCAAATTAATTTAGTCACACTTTTGCCCTTAAAGATGTTAGACTTTTAAGTGGAGTAGCCCCAATATTATCTTTAATCAAAGAGATATAATTACATTTATCATTATTTTTAACAGTATCCACGTAATGCTGGAGGTGGGAAAAGTGCTAGGAAATTTCAAAATCAAACATCACAAACTGGGTATTGACTTGTTTGTCTTCACAAGGTAGTTTTCTTTCTTCTCCTCGGACATAATAAACTGACATTTGCTATTTTTATTAGCACTCTCTGTGCTAAAAAGATATGCAGGATGTGTAATATAGATGAACTCTTATTCTGTTAAGCAATTTCTCAGGTCAGCTTCTAGAGTAAATCTGGGTAGCTCCTTTTACATCCCACAATTTATTCTGGTTTCAGTCAGATGCAGAACACGGTCCTTAATTTGAATTTTTTTCTGACTTCCAATTGCTTTTTCAACCATTATGATTCATTCATGCCTCTTTTTTATTCCACAGCTGATAAAAGACAGTGTCTACCATCAGATATATGCATCCACTATTTCTTCTATCTCATGTGCATTTGATAAATGTATACGTGTGTATGGACAGTAGCAAGTTTACCAGTCTGAGAAGCAGAATAAGAAGTTGATCCGCACAGCAACAACAATGTGATGTTTTCAGATGTTATCATAAATCAGCCCTCACATATGAGATTATTTCTCCTGATTTCAATAATATGGAGATGCTTCCAAACCTCACACATGGACTCAAAGTGAAGAAGAAAAGAAAAAAATGTTTCATTTTACTAGCCATTATACAGGTTCTTGTTCCCGTATTTTGATGTGACTGCAATCTCTTTATTTCACAGCTTACTCAGTTTTACCCAAGTGCTGTCGTGTTCATGGGATCCCTTGTAAGCTAGGGCATGTGCAAGAATTAGTGAAAAACAACGGAATAAATAATCTGGTGGAGTAATTATGTGGCAGTCAACAAAATCACAGAAGAAGGAAGGAAATTTGCCATGGTAGGGTAGCAGGAGCACAGTCTAGAAGCAAAGTAAGCCACATGTAGCAGCCCAGCACCAGACTTACAAAGCTTTGCTCTTCAATTCTTTGAAGAGGTTTTATGTTCAAAGACAAGTGAGAAACATCTGGAGAAAGAGAAACCATTTAGGTGACAACAAACACTCTGCAAACAACTGATTTGAGCGCTCAGTTTTGCCTTGTTAATTCTTTACAATGTCTAACTTTCTTAAATGCAGGTGGAGAGAAGGGCATAGAAGAACCTGCCTTGAGGATGATTCATGCCGCAGAGGGCAGGCATGTAACCATCTAGCTCCACTTAACACAAAAATGGTATATGCTTGGGATTTATGTGACACAGATGACTTCTGCTAACTTTTTGCTTAGAGGGTAGTGCGATCTAATGATGGCATTTGGCGGGTAACTCATGCAGAGAAAAATAGGAACATATAGATAGGGAAAAAGCTTTTGTTATCAGAATGAAAACCAGAAACCATTCCATAATTTTTATGATATTGCTAAAGCCAGAGGACATGTTGTTCTAGACACTTATCTCAGCTAACTTTATCCATATCAAAGTTAGATCTCTACTCTGAGAGAACTACTCCAGCTTCCCCTATAGTCAGTGGAAGAAAGGCAGCCCTAGAGCATGATGGATTTGAGATGTACTTCTGATATAGGTAGAAAAAATTACCTCTTAGAAGTGCCTCTTTTATGATTCATTAAGTGATTACTTAAGTGGCCAGATAAGTGACTTCCTTGTTCTATATTTGTTGCTAAATAAAACAGGGCCAGCAATCGTTCTCTTGCTGTGAGGCCAATTGGCACAACTAGTCATATCTATACTACACAGCATTTGGCACTGTTTTCTCCAGACCCCCTGTAGTGCCTCTTTGGGGTCATAAAGTAACATAATTATTTTGTGTGTTTTTTTTTTTCCCCCCTCAGTTCAAAGTGTCAGACATAATGTGATGACTGTATAGAAAACTCTCGCAGTGGTGTTTTCACACCATCAAGCTGAAAACATGTGTTACAGACCCTTGGGCATGGCAGATGGTGGTGTTTGAGAGTACATATCCTGATACAACACTGTTAGATGACCACCTAGGGCGTAAAGAGCCAAACCTGGTGCATTCTTGTCCAAACAGCCTACTGGGACTTGTCCCTGGTGCATGCTAGCCTCTTAACTACATCTGGCCAATGTTTGAGAAAACGTTATTTGGCACAGGACAATCATTTCAGAATGAGCATGATCCAGAGCCTGAGCCTATGCCCTGGTCCTGTTTTATTTACCAATATAGATGCAGCCCCAGATGGCTGGATTTAAGCAAGGTAAGCAATTCGGACTCATAATAACAACAGTCAAGTGTGTAATTGCTCACCAGCCATACCCAAAAATGAAAAGCAAACACTCATATTCCTTTTTGTGTATTTATTCCTGGAGAAATGCAGAAGAAAAATGCACCAAAGTTCACTTACATCAATGTAAAAGCTTAAAGGTTTAAACTGATTTTCAACTTTAATCTCCAATTTTAAAATCTTTTAAAACTGTTTAATTAAAGCTTTTTAACAAGTTTTGAATGAAACAAGGTACTTTAATTACTTGTCTTTTGTTTCTTCAAACAAAAGTATTTATTAAGTTGCATTCAAACTCAGACTGCCATGGGTGACATTCAATTACAGCGGAAAGGTGTGATTCCATTTCCCAAGCACACATCTCTTGTACCAGTTTTGACTCCTTGAGGTATGTGAGCAATCTGCATGGCAGATAAAACAGAAGACTTACAGGAGGGCTATGGTATTTTGGAAGACAAGCGGGATTACCCCACACCATCTCCTATGGTTCTAAACACCTTTGTTTAGGGAACAGAATTGAGCACTTGATGTCTGTAGCACAGATGTCCCCAGCTGCAGTAGGCCATGCCGACAGCATACCTCATGAAGACCTTAGGCACAGTTTGTCTGTCCAAATGTAGGCATCTACCTGCCATGACTCGTACCCTAAACTTTACCAACTCTGTTGAAATAGCTGTCCACTGAGTTTGGGATCCCAGGCGACTATCTCAGCTGTTGACATTTAGACTATAGAGGTACAATTTGCCGTATAGACTTACCCTCACTCGTTAGGCAATTTGCAGTTGTAGACTGGAAGCAAAAAATGTAATAAACAAGTTTGATAAAATCACTTATTTGACCCAGAATTTTGACACAGAAAGTGGACAAGGCCATGGTTTCCTTCAATTCCTGCTTGACTCTGACCAGTTTTGATAACGCAGTATTTTGACCCATATTCCTTTCTTTTCTGAAGACATCGGTTGTTCCCCTGAGTCGCCACTGAGCTAGACTGTCTTTCTGTATGAGCTGTAACCCTCTCATTGCAGAAGGCATCTAGTGACTTATTCTTGGCTGGGTGGGAGAAAAATGTCAGTGTCACACTTGCGCTATCCAACCCTTACTGACTGAAATGTCTTTAAAGCAAATTTACCCAGGAGAAATGCATACCGATGACCTGACTCAGAAGGAGACTTCTCCTAGCTCATTTTGGCCTTGTCAGACTGACTTGACTCACCTTAAGAAATGTGAAGAAAGCTTCAGGCAGTGTTTGACACCTGGGATCTCAGCTACCAAAAGGGCTTGCAATTGTTTCTGGCTTTGTTTGGAGCCTTTATACTTAATCCCAGCTCATTGGTAAGGTAATTGGATGGTAATGACAAATATCAAGAAAGTAATTCAGATGTTGTTGGTTTGGACCTTTTGCCTTTTAAGTATTATTGGGTGGTTTGATTTTCAGCAGGCCACCTGGGACCTCAAGTAATTAAGAAAAATGCAGCCACTAAGGTTTCAGTCCTGTTGAGCCTTCCTCAGAGGTGTGTTTCCTCGTTATGTTTGTGGCTACATCTCATATATACAAAAATAATCAGTCTCAAAATACTTCCTTACTGTTTTCCCTTGGTGGTAACAGAAAAACATTTGTGCTGTTTAAGATGATGCTGATGCAGATGACCCAGTGGTTATCAATGTTTCTGTTTCCTAAGTCCATAGTTTTTAATAGCAGGAGTGTCTTTTTTCCCAATTTGCTCCAAATCTGAGCGGCAATAAACAGAGCTCTGTTTACTAACATAAAGCATTTTATTTCTTCATGGTGTCATGAATACAAAACAAACACAGAACATTACACAACTGGTGACACTTAAAAGTAAGTCAATTATGCAGGTTTAATGTATTATACACATAGCATCTGTACATGCTACAGCATGGGAGTGAAGAGCACTTAAATAATTAAGATAATGGGAAAGTACTGGGTATTTAAAGGGCACAAAGGCAAATAAATGGCAAAAAGGCTGTGAAACACAAGAGACTGGCATTTGGTAGCAAAGCTATGGTCCACTTGTCAGCTCACAAGTAGATAGTTCATGAGACCTTTCCCATCCCAGTCTTGCTTTCTGGAATTGCTTTGAGGTCTTTTTATGGATTTGACTATAATTTTACACTACAGTGGCATTATCTCTGGCTTACATTAGAGCCAAGGACAATAAAAGACACAAAAGAAATTTGGGATGGAGGGAAAATAACCTATGTTCATTATAGAGCAGTAAGAATGGGGATGGAAAAAGAAAAGGAAAAAAAAAAAAAAGAAACCAGTAGGCCCCCATTGCAGTTCTGGCCATAACACTGTGAGTACGTATGCTTCTACTAATATAACCATGAATAAAGTAGTTGATAATATTGCTATAAAAATGTACATTTCTGTTCTGCAAAGTAAATATGAGAACATGTTGTCTTCTTACACGAGCAGACCCCTTCCCTCCGTGAGGCCAAAGTCCTGTCTTCTAGTTGTAGTGTCAAACATGATTGTACCTGGCAGACTGTCCTCCATCCAAACAGACTCACGCTCCTCTACATACATCAAGGTAAAATTTATGCGTGGTCAGACAGCTGGCATGAGGCCTGTACACCCCTTATATCCTACTTAAGTCTTCATGACACTCTTCCTGAGCGATAGGTAAACTTCATTAGGGCTGTTTTGCAGAGGAAGAACCTTCTGTATAGGGACTTTATGTGACTTGCCTATATGTTAGTCAGGAGAACAAATAGAGGAGCAGGTTGTTCAGGGGTTGCTTAAAAAAAAAAAAAGGTTTTCCTGATTCCGAGGTCTTTGAGGAAAATAGTGAAGTATTGAAAAGAAGAAATGGAAGCCCACTTTGTCTGCTCCCCCTCCTCTTTCCACAGCGTATAAGAAGACAGACCTCTACGCTAACAGAGTTTTGTAATTTCTCCTTCTATCTTTCCAATAATCCTAGGATGGTCTTGACTGAGTCCATTTAAGTACTTTACTACTAGTTCCATATTAATCTGATCCCCTGAGATACTCATAAAATGACTGTCTCTTAAGGAGACTGTATCATCCTTTAATGAGAAAAGAAATTAAGTATATCACAGCCATGTCAGGATCCTTTGTTATTTGACTTACAGCCTTCCTCCAATTTAGATTACTTTAGATAAAGAATCCTGCTTTCACAGTAACCACTGTCATAACCTTGCTCAGATATGTGGTTGTTCCTCCTTTTATGCTAACACGAATTCCACTTAAATAAATATTCAATAGCCTAGAGAAAAACACTATCGCTTATTTAACAGAATAGGAAAATATACTTGCAAGGCTGATTAAACATAGTGCTGTTTTTTTCCTCCTCCACTGAAATATCTTTAGTTTCCGTGAAACTTTGTGAAACAGAATGTGTGGTAAAAATGGAGAGACACAATATGCTGCATAGCATCGTTTAGAAATAGAAAGTAATAAAGATAGGGGCAACTGCAGTTCATGTCCATTCATGTTGACAGAAAATATATGCTAACTGGTTTATGTCTTCTTTCAGAAGGCTCGTTTGATTCAGAGCTACCTCCTCTGCCTGGAAAAACAGTGGAGGAAAACTAATCAGAGAACGGCAGTGATTATGTTTCGTACAAGGCACCGCTGAGGGATCTAAAATGAGATGTGCACAAACATACATACAATACTAGGGCTTAACTATGTGCCTTTGGAAATCAGGGCCAACTGCAGTGGAATAATGCAGAATATTTGGGGAACTTTTTTTTTTCCTGGAGTGCTTATAAAAGAATCCTAAGGAACATAACATCCACAGAAAATATATATGATATATATAATATGATAAGGCAATATAAAGATTTCACTTATCAAAGCTCAAGTCACCTGAGGGAAGTTGTTTAGGTCACTTCAGGCAGTGCCAAGAAAGCCACTGGCTCAGACTGGACGGCTACCATCATATGTATTATAGAGCCAACAGGGTTTTGCTTCAGTCAGAGCATGTCCCAGAATCCTCTGAAGTCAGCAGAAGGACTTCAAAAGACTTTTAGTCAGGCTCTAAGGCTATAGTTATGTTAGTAAATTAAATATTCTTGGTACTGTCCTGACTGAAGCTCAACTGTAATGGAGCAAACTGTGTCTGTCCTATTAACTGTCTTATTCTCCAGAAGTGGGTTCTTTCATCCAAACTGTTTATTGGGAATTGTCCCTGGACTGTGCTAACTCGTGAACTGTGGCTGGGAATTCATTGGGGTGCTGGTAGTTATCCCAGGCCAAACTATGCCAAGGGCAGCTCTAAAGCAAAAGCAAACTGAGGACTAACTAGACCTCAAACTAAGACAAAATACAGATGATTAATTTTAGTGCTAAGGATCATTCCCTGCACTGTCTCTAAATACAGTTGTAGCTTTACTACATATGTGTGAAGAACCCTGGGTCTTCTTTGGGAGTGGGCTAGAAGATGCACCTGAAATCAGAGAATTCTGACAAATTCTGATTCTCCTGCAGAACATAATTCAGGTAACACATGTACATTTATATTAAAGAATTGGGCATGACTGCAGTTTCAGGGGAAAAAAAACAAAACAAAACATCAAGGCAGAGAATTTACTGATGGGTTGATAGGAGAGCTTGTTTACGCTGTCAGTCTGTATGAACGTCAGTAGAGTACAAACACTGAACAGTGTCATTTGAATCTGAATCCTGCTTGTTACTGAGCTACAGCTGTGCCTCAGTAAATGACAGGTGGGCATGGTGGGTGGTTCACTCTCCACCATCATGTCCCTCCTAGTCACCCAGAAGAATAAGAGCAACTTTGTTGACCCTCATGATACCCATTTTGACTACAATTTCAAGAATTCAGAGAGAGAATCAGTGCTGTTCGTTACTCCATTGGCATGGATTGGGGAACARTGGATTTGTCCATAGTTAAGAAAAGGTATCATCCTGGTGTTCTTTATCCTATCTGACAGCTATCTGACAGCACCAATTGATGAGCATCATTTCAAAGACTCTTCCCTCATTTAATACACAAGAAGATCTTCCTAATTTCTCATCCTTTGCTCTCCACTGCTCCTGGTGCACTAGGTCTCATGCTCCCAGTCATTCTCTTTTCATTGTGTTTCTCTCTTGCTCTGTGTCCTGCATCGAGAAACATTCCCAGTGACATTAATGACTCCACCACTGGAAGACTCTCAAAAGCAAACTGAGGACTGACAAATCAAATAGACCTTGAACTAAGACAAAATACAGATTTTGGACGATGTTCTCATTATAAGATCAAGACAAGCCTGAATTCCTAAAGAACGTGAGAGCACACAGACTTATTCAACGTCAAGTATCTGAAACACAAGGAATTTGCTTCATATTACTCTGGGACAACTTATGCATATGCTATGCCCAGGAATATAATGAGCTGAAAAGGCTCAAGTTTTCATCCAGTCAGCTTAGTGGTGGAGGTGTTTAGCTGTAGGCCTGTGAAGAAATTTCTTTGGACATATAAATGGCCAAGGTACCATCTGGTTAGCTCTTAGATCCAAAGCTGAAGCACGCAAAATTAGACATTTTGAAGTATGGTGAAATACATTTTCCCCTTTAAAATAATACTCTTACTTGATCACTTAGCTCTCTCTTTCTCTTTTTTTTGAATGCACTATATACAGGCTCTGCCTGTTAAAATTGCTCTGCAGCAACACTGGTAGATTGTCACAGAAGATGTGTGAATACTAAGATACTAATTCAATCTGCAAAGAAGCCTTAAGAAAAAAAACACTACCACCACCACCAAGAAATAAAACACCAATGCTCCCAAATGTATCTGTGCCTGCCAAATGCATTTTTAGCTAAAGTAGTTTCAACTAAGATAGACCTGCTTGGTGTGACACCATCTGTTGAATTTCATTTGCTTGTGTACTAGTAAAGAATAAGTGGCAACTTTGTATAATTTAAAGGGAAACAATCAAATGGGAAAACAGCTCTTCCATTGCAATCATGATAAGGATCCGGTGGGATCTTCTCACACTATGAGCCATTGCACAGCTGGTTTCACATATGGGAAGACAGGTACTTAACCTTTGATATAGCTACTGTTCACACAGATTTTAATACCGGAGGAAAAAAATTGTTATTTCAGTCACTTTTTTTCTTTTCCTTGGGGAGGGAGGAACAGTGTGAACCTATGCCTAATTTTGAAAAATAATAGAATAAAACTCACAATAAGTGGGCAATATTTTTTCTTCCGACTCCTTGTGTTTTGTATGCTTAATCAAATTGGGGGGGGGAAATCTGTTTCTTTTTCCTGCTAGTCTGATTATTATTTATAAATTTCAGATGATGGTACTTTTCATGAACCGGATTTTCAACGCACTTAGTTGAAAGGCAATTCATGACAGAAAGGACAATGATAGTTGTAGTATAAAGGCTTAGTAATGACTGGAGAAAGCAACAGGGACAGTCCGATGAATGAGGTCCGAAACAGGTTCATTTGCCAAATGAATGTGAAACTGCTGTCATCTTGGGTCAGGAAGCATAAGAAAAGAGGAGCTGTGGGCCTGAAGGCAGGAGATAGGCAGGCATTGGGTAGGAAACCCATAGGTTGAAATATTCTGTCTTCAAGAAGTAACAGCACAGCAGTAGTAGGAGACTTTCTTTAAAGTCCACTGATACATATGTTATTTTAAATAAAGGTCAGACCATGCACAAGCTATGGCTTTTTAAAGGAAGGTGCAATAGCACTTGATGAAACTTGCCCTAAGCACAGCTCTCCATCCGAACTGGCCTCTGTGTGCGGAAAGATCAACGCGTGCGATGGGCGCAACCCACGGAGGTGCAGTGGTGAGCACCGCGACACAGCACACACGTCAGAAAACACGTGTGCTCCGAGAGAGAGCAAGATTACTGCCGTAATTCTAGATACTGACACAGAACCAGAAGTTTCACCCCCATCCCCTGGAACGCAAAGCAAAATCGTCTGAAATCAGCCTCCCTAACGCGGAGAATGCCTCTTTCAGGCCTCCTTGAACACCAGCTGCATCTTGCGAAAGAACGTTTATCCCAATTAGCATAAGTGGACGCTGAAGAAGTGTCACGTGGCTCTGCCATCAGGCTGGAGAAGGCAACACCGGCTCAATGCTCCAGCACGCCGTGATGAGGCAAGATAAACAGGAGGCTATTCCAGACACTGCACAATTGCAGCTCTCCTGGATCCTTGATTTTATRTCCTTTCAGCCCCTTCAGTACTCAAGCGCTGATTATGAAGATTATGGAAATTCAGGTAATGAAGCCAGACGTTCAGGTTAGCATCATGCAGGAGCTGGTATCTTCCCCCAGAAATCAAGGAGCAGAGATGGTTTATCAGGCTCAGGTCCTGCTTCTGGGACTCTCATTACCAAATTGAGACATTTTCATGCTTATTCATTTATTCTTTTTGAGGTGCTAGTGGACATATCACAAGGGAGAAATCTGCTGGCATCAGGGAGTTAAAGGGAAATTTATTCTGAAAAACAGGGTTTTTTTTTAAACTGTTTGGCTTTAATGAGCAGTCCCAGATACCCAGAGCTCCTGCCTTACTGTGGAAACTAGAGCTTTCCCAAAGCATCCTAACCACAAAGGTGTCAATTCCCATCCCAAGAGTGCAAACATATTTTTAATGTCTAATTTCAAGACACATTCTCAGCAGTCATTTCCCCTCTGAGTAAAACTGGCTTATAGAGGAGAACAGGGAGGATGTGTCTTTATTCTTCTTATGTAAATAATATATATGTATATACACATATACATATATACTATATATGTATTTGTATATGCATGTGTACACATGCACACACACACACTCTCACACATACACACAAAAGCATATACATATATAAGTATAAATATAAAAAATAATAAAATAAACATGTATAAAAATAAAAATACAAAAAAAATATAAAAAATATATAAATGCATATATTAAAATTTGCAATAGGGTCCTGGACAGAAGGTGCAAGACGGTACATGCAGACATGAGCTAATGGTATACACAAGAGCAGCTAAAGGCTTTTTGGGCTGATATCATTGCTAGGATTCAAAAAAGATAGCTGAAACTGTTGCTGACACCAATAAGCAGAACTGAGCCTGCTTTGAAGGCTACATGAGTCAGAAATTCCTGCTGCAGTCATGCAGCACTCTTATTCTACTACAGGTTACCTGTGCTGGGAGAGTTTAGGGCTGTTCCTTTTTTATCCCAATGTGAAGCAGAGTATCATGTCATTGTCACACAGAAATTTAAGCACGAGGGCTCCTGCAGCCTGGAGCTGGCTCTGCTCCTCGCGTTGCCAGCTGGAAGGCTTGAATCTTAGGCTGTAACCTGCCGCAGTCATCGCTGGGGGATTCGTGTTAGCAGACAAAGGAATAGGGAGCTGCAGGTCAATTATTGATAACCTTCTGGAGGAGATTTGGCTCACCGGACCCTGCCCCGAGCATAATTCAACCTTTGGAACAGAAAATGCTGTCTGAGACCACTAATCAGGGAGAAGAGGTCTGCAAGCGGATAAGCTTGAAAAGGAGTCCTGAACTAGAGTTTAGCTTGTGTTATTTGGGACTTACCAAAGCCCCAGAAGGGCTGTGACATTTTTGACCGCACAACTACTGCAGAAAGTGAAATTTAAAGCTGTTTTTTTCAGTAAACCTATATATATATWTWTWTTTTTCTATTTTAAAGTTCCTTTTACATAGTCTGTATATTTTTCCATTTCAAATAATGCATGGATGTCAAAGAAAACCAAAGATATCAGATATATAGTCATCTGCCTATATGATGTCTTATCTGCCTAGTAAGTGTAAGTTATAGAAACAATAAGAGAGTGTACAAGAAATCATTAAAATGCAGACATGAATTAATAAATCATTTATTTTGTCTGTATTTGTAATATTTTGTTTGTCTGTCTATCTATTTCAAGAATAAATGACAGGTGAAAAAATAAACCATAGAGGTAGCAGGTAGTAATCAGTTCCCTTCAGTATTTTGGTCAGTCACCTGACATCATGGATTGAATACAAAGATAACTTTTCCAGGAAGAAATGTCTGTTAGCTCTCTTGCTGAAATATCCTAATGGAGAAAGACTTCTAAAAGAGTTAGAGAAGGATCAGCCTTGCACAGATCAAAGTTATAGTTTGATTTTGAGAAGCTACCAGAAATTCTGATATATCTCTGACACTTTATTTTGCTTTTAATATATATGGAGAGAATCTTTCACATCGTGCTTCCCTCTCCTTCAGCTGCCCTTGAAACTCTCAAAACTCTTCTCAGTCTTCTTCTACCTCTGTTGCTTTTTAACGGGATATTCAAAATGTCCTGCAGTATCTTACACTGATCTGCAGAGTGAAGCAGTTGGGCCTGGTGTTGTGGTSGTCTGCAGGGGTGGACAGATGTCTGACCAGTTTTGTATACCTCCTCAAAGCCTTCTCAGAAGGCTACTTCTCTTTTGAATAACAAATTATTGTGCCAGCTTTCAGGTCTGTTTTTCTTCTCTGTGTCAGATAAGCAGACCCATTTCTTCTTGCTTAGTTTAGGGACCATTATTCTACCCATCAGAGCCTTTCCCACTCACCTTTGCCTTCTGAATACTTAAAAACTAGTAGCCAGGTGAGAGACTCACATACTGTCCTGCAGCTTGAAAAGTCATCCTTCTACTCCTTGAAATAACGAGTAATAAAGAAATAGAGAGCAGTGACTTTTTAAATAGTACTAGCAGTCAGTTTTAAATATTATTACAGGAGCTGAACTGAGGATTTTGACTGCTCTCTCTACCTSCAAAAGCCTGTTTTGGAAGAATCATACCTACTCACAGATGGTCTGGCAAGCTGTGAGAAAACAAGTGGCATAGCTCACTGGGAAGGAGCCAGCTTTACTTAATCCCACCTCAAGGGAGGTTTAGCTCGGTTTATTTCAGTAGCGCCCATCAGTTCAGTGGTCTCAAAGGACAAAGAACAGAAAGTTGAAAGAGTGATTAGATCTCTTGGGCCTTAATTTAGTTGTCTAAATAAAGATATTTAGTTCTCTCTGAGACATCTTAGGGTATCTGTGACATCCATGTCATCTGTGTGATATGACAGAGGACCTGCAGGTCACCAATGCCCTTCTGGAAGAGCAGCAGGAGGTGAAGCAAAGACACTTAAAGGGATTCAAGATGGCTCTATGACTGTGCTTAGGTAACTGACTTGAGTCTTCTTGGTCTCCTTTGTGAGGCTGAGCTGGAAGTAGGTCTTACACACTAAAGCTCTGAACAGGGGAAGTGAAAGGAGGGAAAATGAGCTGTGGGATAGAAAAGTAATTGTGCTGGGTACATTTAGAAGAGCTTGTTGGTCTCAGCTTGGCAATGAGGTGTGTGAGGCGAGCTCCATCCAGGGTAGGGAAGCAAGAACAAAACAAGCACCCTGGAGATTCATTAGTCCTTCAAGTGTTGATAAACTTGAGCAAGTCCGGGAGAGGGACGCCAAGATGGTCAGGGGCTGGAGCACTTGCCCTGTGAGGAAAGGCTGACAGAGCTAGGCTTTTACAGCCTGGAGAAGATACAGATTCGGAGGTGACCTAACAGCAGCCTTTGAATACCTATGAGGAGGTTATCAAGAAGACGGGCTCTTTATTGAGGTGCACTACATTAGAACAAGAAAGACACAGTGGCAATAAATTGGAACAGAAGAGGTTTTGAGTGGATGTAAGAAAAAAAAAAAAACAAACACCATGAGGACAGTCAGATCCTGAACAGATTGTCCAGGGAGATTGTGTAGTCTCTGCCCTTGGAGGCTTGGAGGTTTTCAAGACATGACTGGATAAAGCCTTGAGCAACATGATCTGAATTCAGTGTTGAATTTGTGCAGGTGCTTTGAGCAGGTGGTTGGACTACAGATCTCTGGAGGTCCCTTTCAACCTGGATGATTCTGTGATTCTTATGGAGATTGCACTTTCTTCTATCTCAGGAACATCTGAGGAAGTTTCCAGTTAAACTTTGGGAACTTGGCTCTATACATATAGCCTAGAGGAATTGAGCAGCAAAATTGTGGTTCTCCTCCCTTCTCTGTGACTGGTTTTCTAGGCTATGTCTAGAACTGCTATATCAACAAGTAATTTGCTGCGATAGGAGTCGATCACTGGATGGAAGCAGTTAGCGATGAGGCTTCTGTATCAGCACCATATGCAGTTCAGAAATTGTGCATTGTAGTAATTTAGATTGGTCTTCTGAATAAAATATCCCTACCATACATGTGATTAGAAGACTTCTGAAAGACCAATCATTCTTTTAGACCCTTATGATTCCATTAGGCGTTGGTGTGCATTTCATTCAAAACTGGAGCAGTGTTGCTGGTTTCATTTTCTCCAAGAAGAATCCAGTTTGTGAGCACCCAAACTGCACAGGAATTGGGGATTCCCTTCAAAATCATGCTCCTGGTCCTAACCAAAATTCTAACATAGATGGAGCCTAAATCCTCAAGTTCAGCTAAGTTATTTGCACAATGACTTATACTGAAATAGAACTTGGTGTCTGTGAAATGGCTAAGTGCCTAACACTTTTTTTTTTTTTGATAATTATTGTATTTGTCTTGAAGCTCAGAGAAGAGATAGACAGTTGGTGTGCTAGACTCACTGCCATATTTTCTTGTGTCTCTTTGTCTGTACCCCTATATTTTTACACCTGTTGAATTTTTTTATCTGTAAACCCTCATTTTTTTTCCAGTTAAACTCATTAAACCTTCTCGCATTGAAAAGTAGATTGAAGCTGGGGGAGAAACCCTTAGCAGTGTTCTCTTGCATAGCTCAAAGGTTAGGCCTGTTTTGCTGAAGTAACAGAATCTTAATGGAAAATGTTTTATTGTCACTTAGAGATTTAGGATTTTATTTTGTTCCTAGTGAAAATATGTTAAAACAAAAAAACGAAAGCAAAAAAAGAACTTTTGACAGATTTCTTTGGACAGACTTTTGACAACCTTAAATCCTACCCTCCCCACTTTATCTCCCTCCATCCTTTTTTCTTTCCTTCTTTCCATCTGTCATTACCCACAACACCTCTTTAAAACAGCAGAACTTATTTTTCAAGTGCTGAGTGATGAGAGCTTTTAACTCTGCAATATCCCATATGAGAAAAATGCCACTATCGTGCTGGTAGGAATATGCACTGCAATTGTTTTCATGGTTTCACTTATCTCCAGCATCTGGAGATTTTAACTGAAGTGCAAATGAGGGTATAACAGAAGCATATTAATTAAATACTAACCACAGGTTCTGGCTCTGTTACAGGATACACTAAACACCATACATGGAATATAGGTCAAAGAAGGAAGATATTAGATTACTTTTGAGTGCAAAAAGAATATATATGATTTTAGTAAGATATGGCATATGCCACTCTTTAAATTGGACTCTGAGGAAGGTGGCAGATCAATAGTACTTGTTACTCTGAGGAATATATATGTAGTGAAAAAGCTACAGTCTGTTTTTAATATGAAACTTTTTGGATTTGCAGACCTGATAAAGCAGTAAACAGTATTCTGGCAATCTAGGTACAGACTGAATGCTTTGTGCCAGAAAGATGGAAATATCCAGAGCTGGTATGGAGGCCCCCAGTTAGAGGTGGCGTTCACCTTTTCAGCTTGTGCTCATCTTTCTAATAAACTGAATTCCTGGGAGGTTTAATGTGGTTCATTAAACCCTGCAGGAACCCCACAAACAAGAAGCAAATGGCTTAGTAGGACGTTCAATGCCTTGTCAGTAAGGTCATCGATGAAGGATAGGCATAACTCACTGAAGAAGCACTTTGTAGCTGAAGTTGCAAACACAGAAAATCACATCTACGGAATGACATTAAATGTGTGAGTTTGTGAGTTCTGCTCTTGAAGGGCCTCACCCAGCAAAAGTTCGAGTGAGGTCCAAAACATCCAGTAAAGTCTGGTTAGGGCTTGCGTTACTGTTCACGAGATGCTATTAGGCAGAAACAGAGCTTCTCATGTAAAGAGAGAATTACTAGGAAAGGCGGCCAGAAAAAAATATTTTAAAAAGTATGCACATGTATGCTGAATAATCCCATTTTCATTCTGGACTTCAGAAAAGGAACAGTAGCGTATAGTGTGATTGTTTAAGATAAACAAGGGGTTTCTATTTATACTGAAATGTTGGCCAAAAAATCATTCTTTCTCAGTGAAAAAACAGGAGGAATTTCTAGAAGACTTAGCCCACAGAGACAGAGAAAAGCAAGGTCATCCAGAAGCAATCAAGGGAGGAAGAAAAGGTAGCCTGGTCTGACGGATAATACAAAGCGAAGTGCTCAGAGGACGTAGTGAACAATTCAGAGTCAGGAGAAAAATTGCTGAAGGTGTCTAAAGAGATCCAAGAAAGGTGCAGGGTCTGATATTATATTAAAATATCCCTTTTCATGTCAATGCGCTTTTCTGATTCTAATAATAATTGATATTGCATCCAGGTCACAAAGCACTATGATCCTCTTCCAAGCCTGAATACAGAAGATCAGTTATATTCTTCTGCTCAGTGTTAAAAAAAAAAAAAAAAAAAAAAGATAAATGTTAATAGAAAACAACATTGTACCTAGTTTTTAATTTAATTCAATTTAATTTAATTTGATTTTAATTTTTATTTTACTTGTATTTTATTCATTTATGTGAAATCCTGATATATCACAATTAAATGATAGTATTATTTAATCTGTGATTAATATGCATATATGTTAATCCCATTATATGTACTTAATTGATGAAATAGGAAACCAAAGGTTCTGCTGAATTTTAAAAGATATTTTGTAATGATTTTAAAAGACATTTTTTAATGATTCCAGTTATTTGTAGATGATAGAGAATAGGCTGAAACAAGTTATCTCATCTCCTATCTGCCTATTTATCCATTTATCTTTTTTCTATAGCACTCGGCACTGAAACATCTACACACAATTAGCAGCTGGCAATGTGGTGTTGCCATTTTGATTTTCTGAACTGTTCTCCATCAGAAATGCGGTAATATAACAAGAAAAGGCTAGCAGGACACATTAACACTTTGGTCTGCTCTATTAACATCAGCCAAACACCCCTTTCTGCCCCTGGTTCTTGGCTGTGAGTGTTAACAGGAACAGCTGGAGAGCCCAGACAAGAGTGGGGCGGACTTTATCGGGCTTTTCCTGCAGAGACAGCCTGTAGGAAAAGTCTCAGCGTGTTAAACCAAAGAAAAGGATATTTAGTTTCTGCTTTACAGCTGGGTATATGAAACGTAGAGACTTTTAAAAGCTTCTATATAGGTACAATGCTTGAGGGCTATGGCAGAGACAGGAATTCACCTTAGACCTCTCAGCTCCAGCCAGCACTTCAAATAGCATTTTATATCTCCTTCATCACCATCTGTCTTGCTTCATACTGTATCTTTCCAATATGACTTTTATCTTGTGGCAGGCAATGGGAAAAATATACACTCCACAGGTACTAGCAAATTATGATGTACATCAGCCTCCAGCGGAATAATTTAGAGATTTTTCCATTGAAGGTTATTCAAAATAATCAAAAATTGAGATGGAAGGGGATACTTTATCCACACAGAACAAAGGCAGACACAAGAAAAGGAATGAAGATTTTTTTTTTTTTTTCCCCTGGGTTTAGTGTTCCTTATTCATAGGATCATAGGAAAAAAATTGTTTGGAAGAGACCTCAGGAGTTCCTCCAGTCCACCTGTTGCTCCAAGTGTGGTTAACTGTGAGGTCAGGCCAAATTTTCAGGGCTTTATCAACTCTGGTCTTGAAAACCTCCAAGCATGGAAACTGTACAACCTGTCTGGAGAACCTTTTCCAATGTTTGACCTTTTCCTAAAAGCCTACTATATATTTTCCTTATATCCTTATACAACTTTTTCCTTATATAACTTTTTCCTTATTTCCTTATATATGAACCTCTTTTCTTGTTCTGTGTCTCCTTCTGAAAGCAGACGGGATCCTTTAAGAGATGTCAAGCATAAGGTGGTTCATAAGCAGCCTTGTTGCTAGTAGAACAGCTTAAGGAGTGTTATTAGAAGACATGAAGGTGTTGAAGCAAACTGAGGGACAAAGCACATATTTGGTGGCATGCAGGTTCACATCTAAGACACAACTGAGTCTGGGAGGCTAAAAAGTAGTGAAAAGGGCACAATGCACAAGACACATTTAGCCAAAGTATTACTATTTGCCAATGAATACAAAGATAAATTTATATTGAATAAGTACTAAACTGTGTAAAACAATACCATTGGAGAGAGCTCTGGTGTGTTCCACCTCTTTAGGAGAACTCTGAAAGCAGGCTGCAACTAGCACATAGAGCTGATATTTTTTCTGAGACACTCTAAGGTAATATAAATGGGTCAGCTACCATACCAGAATCAATATCCATCAGCCTCCAAAATTGAGAATGCTGCAGCTCCCCTTTTATGAAGGAATATATCAGGACTAATTGGGTGGAAGTGAGTGGATGGTGCAGTTTACTACTCCCCTGTTAGCGCTCCACTTGAGATTTTAAAAGGCAGCTTGGGAACTCAGGGAGAGAGCGAGAGAGACAATTATTAGGATGCTTGGTCTAAAGATGCAGCTATTTTGCTGCTCTTTCACCTGTCACAGAAATTTCTAGAGGTGTTTATTCCCTAGAGTCTTGTTTTCCCTTTGCAGTGAGTGACTTATTTATTTGCAGGATAATGGTTTTGACAACTTTTAAAATCATTTTCCATTTCTGTATCATCTGTTAGGATTTTTTTCTTTTCTTTTCTTTTTTTTCTTGTGGTATAGGGATTAGCAGTTTCATACAGAATAGGCATATCACTGAGAAATCAGATTTCATCCTATAGTAAGCAAGAGAAAGATTCTTCCTCTTCTAACTCATATTTCTAAAGAGAAAAATGATACCATTAACTAAACTGCTAGCCAAGGGATCTAGGAGACATTTTTTTTGTTTCTAACCTCTGCTGCTGTTTGCTTTCAATATAATCTTAGATAAGTCACATAGGGACCATTTTTCTTAAAATAATTTAGGCACTCAGTGGGATTTTCAAGTGGAGATAAAGCCATTACCATACCTTAGATGTTGTTATGAGGAGGACACATATATTAAAACTTGCAAAATACTCAGTAAAAAAAGCTGACTATAAAAATGCCTTGACTGGATGAAAACTAAAGGTTTCCTGTTTACCTTTTCCCCTAAAAAAATATCAAGCACTTCTCAAAATGTGACCTTGTTACAATTATTTTCCCCTTGGACATAGATTAGCTTGCACTCTTGGCTTTCCCAGATTTATAAGAAACAACCTTGGAGCTGAGATGTCATTTTGGCTCCATTTCTAGCCTGATGTTTCCAGCACTGTCTGGTGACTCTGCTTTGTTCACATCGCATTGCCACTGTTTCCTGCACAACCACACATTATTTGATTTTCAGCTAATTGCTTGGGGGGTTTTTGTTTTTTTTCCATAGTTTAATGTTCACCTTCATTAGCAAGAAGTGTGAGCTTTTGTGTTTGATGCTGGTTATGTGCTGAGCGTCACTCGTGGTGGCAGTGATTGCTTCTGTGCTGGCTCCCCGTCTGACGGGACTGGAATACGTGTACGGACTGGGTAAGCGAAAAGCGGTCAGGGGAGGCTCATTTGGAGCCATTTCATTGAGTGCCCAGGTATATTTTAACACTCTCTCATGGTATCACGCAGCTAATTAAATACACTTTGTGCAGCACATTTTAATAAGAATCAGAAGAGAGGCAAGCTGGCTGGCATCGTGCTGAACTCTTGAGAACAAGTATCCTTGAAACGTGCTGGTTCACACCTGTGTGCATTTAAAGCTGCTTTTACATCACATAACAAATGTGCCATTTGTCTTATAGACAGCCAAGGTAGGGTGAAGAGTAGGAAAAGAAGCTGTCCAAAACCTGACACCAACAGACCTAGATACAGCACAGGACTCACCGTGTTTGGCAGGAAGCACGGCAGGAAGCAAATGAAAAGTCAGAGGGGCTGCACAAGGTGGTTGGCAGGATCACTTGGACATGCTCTGAATAGCGTCCATGAAGAAAAAGGCAAGATCCTGACGAACTAAAGCCCTGAAAAAAGGCCAAAACAAACTCTGTATAAAATGTGTCCTTCATACAGAAAGTTGGTATCTGCAAAGTAGGTTTGTAAATAAGTCCTTAAGACTCCTATAATAAATTATTTTCTTCTTGAATTGCTATATACGTCTAACTGGACAGCTCAAAATTATCTTAATAACTACCAAAATGCAGTCTTCCTCTGGGGAGAAAAACCAGTAGCAGGAAATAGCAATGCTGAAATAAACAGTGCTGAAATTGCAAAGCTTAAGAAGACTGTGGCTACCTGACTTAAACTTTGCCAGCTTACTTTGTTTTTTGCTTTTATATAGTGCATTATTTGTGGTGAATAGGGCTAATCAAGAATTGTTTAACCAAATAGCTCCTCATTAGAAAATTTTGATTCATTGCACTCAAAATACTTCTAGGTAATATACATATGAAAATACTTCTCAAGAGTGTCTCTCAGTCCTTTTGTATAAAATATGTGAATATTGAGTGTCAGAAGTACTTGACATTCTCTCATTGCTTCCCATAAATTTCCCTGTCGTGTACATAATGCCCCAAGAAAAATGAGAAAAGATGGACTGACAAAAATTCCACCTCAGAATCATTTAAAGCCTGACAGATAAGTGGCAAAGTTATTAACCTGTAACTTTCTCATTATAAAACACATCCCGACAAATACATATAATATCAACCATATAATAGTTTTCACACAAGAGTAAGTCTTCCTCCACTTTCTTTGCTATCAGTGTTGCTAGCACTAACGTAAAAGCAATGAAAACATCTTTTCTTCTGCTTTTTAGTAGTTAGGATTATCGTAAGAATTACCATATGGGTGATACTTGACAGTTGGTTGACATATTTGGCATTTTAAACAAAGGACGTTCTTTTATCACCCTTTTCCACTAAGGTTTAAAGTTTGACAGCTGTAGGGAATCTACAAGCTTTTTCCTCCCTTCATGTCTGTAGATCATTTCCTCTTATTGGTTCTAGCATGGTTTTCATTTTAGTTGTCTTATTCGGCACCTGGGTAACAATTTAATATTTACAGACAGGGAGACATCTCTTCCTTCTGTTTCTCACCGCTTTCCCTAATCTAGTTTAGATATAGTCAGTTTTCATATCCTGGAAAATATAAACCTGCATCTTTCAGCTACAGTGATCAGCCTTTTCCGCAGCTCTTCTCTTCAGGCCTGCTGCATCGATAATGTCAACTTCATTTTCCCTCAAGTGTTCCCACACATCAAGCTATACTTTCTCTTCTTCTCTCACACCCTGCCTGGCACAAATTTAATTCAGTTCCCACTTCCTTCTGTTCCTCAAAATACTCTTTCCACTTTGTCAGCAGGAAACATACATTTAATTTCTCCCATTTCCTTGTTCCTAGATAAAAGGGGCTAGGGCCTGTTCTTTGCTTCTGTGGAAATGTAGCAGGCACGGCTTATGTCCATTCAACCAAATTCTCTCAATTAAACTGTCTTTTTATCCCCAAATGGGATGGTGTCATTCATGTCCTCTAATGATAATAATTTCTGGCTGATGGTGTCCCGGTACTGTGCCCAGTCACTGTCTGGGAAACTGCTAGCTGTATAGCCCGAAAATGGACAGGGAATTTGCCCTGGGCTTATTTCATTTACCTTAATGACAAAGCCTGAGTTACCTGCTCTTGTTATTGCACACCGAGCACAGCTTCCTCGCTGAGTTTTTCCTCTGCTGCCTTTCCAGGTGATGCTCCATATGAACTGCATACCCTGTGGTCTCTGTTTCAACTCACACAAAGGCAATGGCCAGATTGCATTCAGTGTTACCGTATTAAAAGTGCCATGGAAAGGATTTGCATGGACCCAGCAAAATGGATAATCTAAATCTGTCGCATACCTTGTTTTCTAACACGTGAGATAAAGCTGCGGTCCATCATGTGGTTCTGGCTGTGCCTGGCATGTCAAATCACGTGCTGGGAAAAGGTCCATGGGAACTAATTCTCCTGAGTTAGTTAACAACCTTCTTTGAGCCTGGGGCCTCCCAAGGAGGCACCTTTCCTCCCCAGCTGTTGTTCAGTGTCATGCTCTTTATCCGGCTTTGTGGCTCAGCTGCAAAGATATGGTCATATGGAATAAGAAAGAGGCCCCACTGCTACCCTCTATTAATGCTTGAGCTACAGGTAGCGTAACAAGGGATCATGAGAAGGAAGTCAGTTGTACACATTTCGTGCTCATTGCATGAGATCTGACAGATCTGTGCTACGGGATCTGACATTGAAAAGTTCATATGTTCTACTGAAAGCTTCAGAGTGACTCAAGAGGAGCAGGAAGGTTCCTTGTGCCACACAGAATCAAACTCTTTGTGAACGACGGAGAAAAGAACAAGGTCACCCAAAACTGGCAGCAAAGGTTTCTACTGACATGTGAACACTCCTTAGAGGTCTTCTGCTTATGGGGTGACCTCCTGTCAAGGCTCAGATCTCACAAGTTAAGCAGACAGAGGATTAAGTACCACAAAAAATCATGATCCTATAGGCCAGGCAGAGTGTGAAGGACTCTTGCAGAGCTATACAGAGTGATATACAGTTGGGTTATATTTTCAGCCTGATTCTTGAAATAAAGAAACAGGACACACAATTGCAACAAATCAGACATGTAGGGGAAGGTAGTAACTTGGGAAAAATTGTCAAATAAAATAGTTTTTCACATATATTTTTTTCTCTTAAAATGCTTTCATTTCGCATTAAAGAGAGAGATATCTTTAGGAAGTAAGATAGATTAGCGTTGAATATGCACAAGGAGTCAGAATATAATATGATCATAGTGCAAGCTACTCCAACATGCAGAGAACTAGCGTGATGAAACATTATATGTATTTAATAATGATTTGGGTGCAGTGACTAAATCCATCAAAATCCACTTTATTTTCTTTCCAATAATATGCAAGCTGATCTAAATTTGCCAGATACGGGCTATGTCACTGCTCTATATTTAAGCCTTTTGACGACTTTCACTCTTGAATATGTTCCATTTAGTAATTAATGATCTTTTTTTTTTTTCTTACTTTTTTCTGAGAAGTTCTTTCAACTCTTTATTTAAGTACAGTGACAACATAAACATGGTCTGATCACTGCAAATGCTGCTGCTTAGACTTTCAATCACATTGTGCCATTTCCCCCTATAATATAAAATAAGGTGTCCTGATTGGGGTCACATTTCTCATTGAAAGACAGCTGAAAGGACGGGAATGAAATATATTTCTTTCAGAAACATCAGTGGAAGATTTCTGTTTAGCACTGATTGCCTCAAGTCCTTCACACCAGCTGAGCAGTTTTGAGTATGTTTAGTTGAGAATATAATATTCTGGAGGATCTCCAGAAAGTATGGCTGTCAGTGTTACAGATTCTTTTTAACTAAATATGTGGCTGGTTGGATCGTGCAGGAAAGTTCTATTATTGTACTAGAGGGATTTTTGTTGTTCTTGGGGGAGAAAGGAAGGATGCTGGAAGCTGTGCGTATCAGCAGCAGCTTGTTCACCGGCCAAGGGTCTCTTTGACTAGACTCATGTTCTGCAGGCGTGCAGGCACTACTGCCTGCATGATACTTACAGAAGACAAAAGGAATTTAGGGAGAGACAAGGGTAGTCTGCACACTTTGGGTGTGATTGAGTTGTTGAATATAGCTGAGATGCCTTGGGCTGTCTGAGATATTCACGCTGGATCAACAGCTGGACCCATGGGGTATCTGTAATTTTCTTGAGCAGCAGCTGGAGGTTAGGTGGGATGTGCTGGAACAATCTCAAATGGCACAGAATGCCTGAATATGCATTTCCGTGGCAGCAAAAGCAGATCTAGCTCCTGGCTATGGTAGTCCTTGGCCTCTTCCCATGGAACGTGTTCCCGTTTCATGCTCCAATTCATTTCCCTGTCTTGCTTCTTGTGCTGGTTGAACCACTCTATGAGCACCTACAGCACATTAATCTTACAGGAAGGTAGGTTTTTTATTTGTTTTTCCTAATGGATTAGGGTACCATAAGACATTTTAAAAAAATCTGGCAAGGAAGGAGGTGGAAGCATGCAGCTGACACAGGAATGCAATGACCAGCAGTTAGGCTACCATGGAAACATAGCCTATGGCTAACAGTCCACATCCTACCTGTATATTTTTCACATAATCTGATAAAAAGCAGCCAAATCTGTTAGTATAAAAATGATTTGTTTTTAAGATATTGGTCAATCTTGCAGCTAAGAACCTGCTATTTATTTGTGGTCGGTAGTGGTCACTCAGTGCAAATGTTAGTAAATCAGACTTCTTTATGTGGCAAATAACCTTCACCTACAGCTGGTCCAAATTTAAGAGTCTAACTTAGAAGACAGCATAAAAGAAGAATTTGGGGACATAGTCACATAACTTAGGCACCTGTGTTTGCATAGCATGAGTAGCTTCTAGTGTGCCAATTTATAGTCACAGTGTGACACAGGGTTTCTTATTTCATTAACATCAGGTTCCTCCTTGTGCTGGAACAAATCAGAGGAAAATCTAGAAAATATTTAATTTTTTTTTCATAAGAAATAATATATTTTTTTGCCAGTAAAGCATCCAATAGATGTAGATATATTCAAATTTCAGAGTGGATTGTCCAAATTAGGACCCTCCTGATCAGGACTAATTTGAACAGGCACATCATATTTTTAGTGCAAGAACTTATTGGTCTTTCCTGCCCCTTCCCCCCCCCACCCCATGTGAGGTGTCACCAGAAGGAGTCTGGATTCCTCTGCCCTGGGATCATGTTCCTTGAGCACTTTGGCTAGGGAGCAGTTTACCTCATAGAAAATGAAGTAAAATAAGGCTTATTCATATGAGGGTTATCATCTCAGGAACAAGAAGGAAATAATCAGTCTGTTAAACACTCTAGCTGTTTGTACACTGATATGAGAAGTGTGGAGATAAACAAAGAGATCTGAAAGTCTTAATGAATAATCAGGGTTACAATTTAATTGCTGTAGCAGAGCTTTGTGGTAAATACACAGGGCTGGCCTTAATAGAAAATAACTTGGGCTTATTCAGAAAGAAAGAAAGGGAAAAAAAAAAAGGAAAAAAAAAAGGGAATAGACAGAACATTGTGCACCAAGAATATCTATCATTAATAATGTCAGATAACTTCTAGATTGCCTCCAGAAGAGGCAAATTAAAGGGAAAAGGACTGAAGGAGACTCAGCAATTCTCAAAGAAAAGATAAAACCAGTACATAAGCAAATTATTCTAATGCATACAAAGGACAGAAAGCTTAATAAAGCAGCAGGGCAGTTAAAGTATGAACTCAGATACAAAAAGAAACAAGAAATAGAAATCAAGTCAGATTAATAGAGATATGAGTGTAAAAACTAAAGTAACATGAACATGTAGGCAGAAAATTAAAAAGACCRAAATGCAATGTGAGGTTCGATGTATAAGAGACACTAAGGGTAACAGGAAATCATTCTTTGAGTAATAAGAGGAAGATCATGTAAAATATTGACCTAGTACTCAAGTTAATGCCTTTCCTAAGTTTCCCCATAAAAAGTCATGACTAGCAGGTGTCCGGAAGAATTAATACTAGTGACAAAAGCATAAGGTTTCTGCTCTGAATGAGGAAAGGTTTTTTTTATTATTTTTTTATTTTTTTTTTAAATCAGTTGGATATCAGTACCTAAAGYACATTTTTTGGTAATCATCTCTACTTTGTGAACTGAAGAACTAAACCCATAGCAATCTACAAGAACAAATTACATCATTACATCAAACTAGTGTCATTTTCTTCTAAGAGTAACAGGCCTTCTGCTTAAGAGGGTAAATGTAGGCAGTAAAGAAAGAAAGCTTAATTTTGGAAAGGTTTTGATACAAGCTCTCAGAAAATTCTAATCAACAGGAGGGAAAATATGGAAAAGAAGCAGTGACTATAGCCTGGATTGGCTTACCATTTCCATCAATAGTTATCAATTTCAAAACAGAAAAGTATGTTTGAGGAGCTCTGCTTTTGTATCTGATCATCGGTTTCATTAGCTACCTAGATGATGAAATAAAGAGTGAATTTATTCAGTTTGAAGATTAGATGAACTGAGAGTGACATCATTTACACTAGATGACAGGATTAGAACCAAAATTAGTCTTGAAAATAGGTGAAATAGTCGGGGGGGGGGGAAGAAATGCAGTCGGTAGGGACAAGTGCAAGGTGTTAGACTTCAGGAAGGAATAATCAATTGCCCAGCTATGAAATGGGAAATGACTGTAACAGATGTGCAGAAAGGGGACCTAGGAGTTAGAGAACACTGTAAGTCAAGTACGAGTCAACAAGGTTGTAGGATGAAAAAAGCAAACTTGATCTTGGGCAGCAGAAACAGAAACACCTCTAAATTATGTGAAGGAATGCTACCCTCTTTCAGCTCTCATAAGGTGTAAGGAATGATGGACCATCTTTTGGGCCTGCTAATGTGCTGTAATTAAAGATTAATTACAGAGAACTGTGGCAGGAATGAACAGGATCCTAAAGAGTGTAACAGCTGRGGAAAGACTGAGCAGTTTCTTCAGTTTAATGAAGAGAAAATTGACTGCCTTCCCCACTGACTGCAGTGGGATCTTAGACACCCTGCTCACAYGTAGACATGTCTGCACTACGGACACCAAAATGTAGGTATCTGAAGTTTTGAGCTGAATGGTAGCATAGAAAAAACTCCCCAATATAGCGTTGACATTGATTGCCTGGAAGCTGGGAGGCCTCCGTTGCTGGAGGTCTTTAAACAGGATTGGAAAGCCTCAGTCAGGAATGAAGCAGGCATATAGTTAATCATGCCTTAGGGCAAGGAGATGAACTAAATGGTCTTTTAAATCCCTCTGGGAAATGGCAACTCAGAGCCTGAAGCCATTCACGCACTTAGATACCCAGATCAAATGTTCCTGTACTTCAGCACAGTCACTGAATTAAAAAGAGTCCTGGGATCTCTGACTGACTCTCTCCTGGGGCCTCCTTCTCCCCATTGACARCGGAGATTGCACAGTGAAACGAGGCAGTTCTGCAGGTGAAGGCGGATGTCCGAGGTTAGCCGGTTTGAAAGGCACCTTATCTCCTTTTGATTTCTTCCAGCAATATGAACATCTCCCTGCGCGTTGGAAGGGAGGGGGTGACTCCCTGCTCACTGATGTAGTGCTCTGTGTAGGCTGCTGCCTGAGTGTCGGCAGCAAGAACCCAGCCTGGCTCTTGATAGCTATGGAAATGCTCTTTTATTTCCAGTCAACAGTTAACAATCTGCTAAAAGAGAGCTCTTGAAGTCAAGAYCCCCAGCTACTTTTTCTGCTTTCCACAGTATTAATTGTAAAATGCATTTAAAAGCCACTCAACATCCAAGTTTCTCTCCCTGYAGAATGGACTTACTATGTCACTAATTTCATGGCTGTTGTGAAGCAAAAGAGTGTGAAGTATTATTCCTGGAAGGAATAGACCCATAAAAATCAATTTAACATGAGTGCTTTCTTTTTATCTGTGCCACTGACACTTGACAGACTTCTTCACACAGGAAGAGGCAGTTCTCTCATTTGACCAGTGGGTTAGTTTGCTACCAAAGTCAGAAAACATCTACGGACACCCCAATGCATGCAGACAACATTTAGAGCATTGACCTGATCGAAAGCAGATGTGTGTAGCAAGAGTGAAAGGAGTTCAAAGGCTCATCTCTTTAAAATGTACTTCCTTTCCACACCATTGACATTTTGTATTATCACTCCTACAAATGCAGAGTAAGAGGCAATCCAGATGCAGTCATGATGTGGCTTGTAAAATTTGATTGGCTCAGTATAAGACTGATAATTTGTTTTAACCTTCATTATTTTTATTTTATTCTTTAAAGCAATATCAGACTTTCTATATCACTTTTTTCCATAGATAAACCTGGTCTGGGCATTGATGAATTTTAGGAAATATGGGCTATTGACAAAGTTCTTTGCACTAAGATTGAACCTTCAATTAATCTTATTTTCAAGTTAAAGGGTCTGAATGATCTGATAAGAGTGGCTGAATTTGCAAGAAGTTGTTTAGGAAATAACATTCTCTGGTAAGAAAAACAACTAATTTGGTTTTTGGACACCCAAAGTCTTTCAAAAGGTCTTATTTTCTACCTTAAGTTTTGCTACTGTGCCTATATAGGATGTGATGGACTTTAAAAACACCCATAATAACCTTTAAGAGAAACTTGCTTACCTCTGATTTCACAAGCGTGTCCTGAAAATCACACTCTCCTTTTTTTCTTTTTTCTTTTTTTTTTGTAATAACTATGTATAGTCCTGGGAAGGGTCCATCCTATTTTTCTCACCTTTAAATTTAAATGAAAACAGAAAGATACAAACCCAGTGAAATGTAGGATGAAGGGACCTTAGTTCTCACGCATTGCCACAAAGTGTCACCCTTTTCCCATTCATTGCCTACCTCCATAGCTTTTCTGTAGCTCAGGAAAAAAAATGTCTCCTTTAAAGGAGACAGCCTCAAAATGCAGGGGCAGAGTCAGGGTCTCAAGTTGCGTAAAGTGATATACGTCCATATAGATATCTGATGACTGCAATGGAGACATGAAAAAGTACATCAGATAAGGAGGTGACACTTGGCATTTTGATTCATAGGTTGTTCACATTAGCTGCCTTTGAAGATCACATGGTTAAAGCCTGTGATTACTTCATTTACAAGGAAGCTACTTTGTCCATATATAATCAATCATCTTGTTTACACACATTAATAAGCGCTGTCTGTCATTGTGCTGTGATTGTATATACTTTGTAGATCTTCTCTTGCTGTTCACAGTCAGCTCGCAAAATGAATGAGCTGATTTGTGGGTCCTTTGATACTGCTGTGTTTGTAATTTGCTGTCATTTCCCAGGGCAGATTAAAAGCAGGTGGGACTAGGTTTTGTCGGGGTGAAAGGGAGACTTTTGTCTGTAGATGCGTAAGGACCAAGTAGAGATCCTGTACTTCCAAGACCGTAGGAAACGCTCAATGCTGCTGTGCCTCCCTGATGGACATGATAAGAGTGCTATGGTTGTGGGGTGCCAGGCATCCCCAGGAAGGGACCTCCCTCCCTGGTGCAGAACGTCACCTGCATTTGATACATCACCGAGTGCAGGGGAAGTCAACCAAATTGTCAGTAAGACTGACAAGATACTATTTGTGCTGGTAGTATTAAACATGTCATGCCTAGATAGTTGGTTGAGGTACTATTGTACTTTGGGCTGTTCAGGCATACAGCTCTGCCCAAATGCCATCCACAAGGTGATAAAAACAGTAACAGAAACAGCTTTGTATCTGTTAGGTGGTGGACATATGGACCAGTCTTAGCTGTTGAGTGAGCTGTCTACTTGACTAACCATTACATATTGCTGTGGTGTGTGATGTATAACAACTGAGAGGGGTTTTGAGAAGAGTAAGGCAAAAAGTTTATGTATCCTGACTAGAAGTTGTTTTCTCCTTTTATCAGAGGAAGTACAAAAATATTTCTTGAGGACCTGAAATATAAAACAATTGGAGCTACCATAACTAATACATAAAAGGAAGGGATTGGTCTGGTCAAGGTTAAAGGATTTAAAATAACATAACCTATTGTAGTTTGTGGTATTGGAGGAAAATGGATATAATGATGTCTTATCTCATTTGAGATTTGCACAAGGAATGGGAGTAACCCCTAAAACCTCATGAGGGAAGATGTGGTGGGAAGAGACGGCTGTCAGCATTTAATTTTATGAAGTGATGGGGTTTGCTGCCTCTTTGGTCTTTATTGCTGTAAGTACAGTGTGCAGAAAATAACCCTTATTTACAGGGAAACCTTGGATTGCCAGAACAGCAAACAGCAGATGAGAAAATCTCTGCTTATAGCAGTGGACAAAGAGACATCGTGCATGAACGGGTAGAGCAGTAGGTGATCCAGCTGCACTCACTCTATATTATGTATAGAAAATGGCAAACACTTATATACGTAGTGTATACAGTGAATGTGAATGAGCTATGACTAGGATCATCACAAGGGAATTATTAGATTCCTGGAACGCTGCCAGAGCTGGTAAGGGATTTTCAGACAGATAGTCAAGTTCTGGGCACTATAACCCAGCGCATGATACTCAAGGTATAATCAAGCATTACTGGACACGTAGTGGTTGAACATGTAGATCACGACCGTGAGCAATGTCTAACTCTGAGCAGACAGAGCTGCTTTCGTACTTGTAATGACTTCCAATACATTGTAAGTGTATTTAGCAATATTTTAATCAATATATTCATTGATTGTGCATAGTCTCATCAGCCACATGACAGGACTGGTGACCATTTCATATAGATTTATATCTTTTGCTCAATTGATGCTGTCATCTAAGAAGATAAGAGCTCTGACTGAAGTGTTTTTCAAAAAAAATGTATAAAGCTAACTTCTGTTTGAGACCTCTTGCCCTATGTTAAATTGTGTTGAAATCAGCTAACATTTTCCAAAGTTATATTTGAAAATATGCAGAGAAACACACAAAGAGGCAATGTGAACAAGAAGCCTGATTTCTGTAGGAAATGTACCAAAAAAGAGGGAGCTATTGAAAAACATGTGTCACATGGTCAAAACTTTTTTTTTTAAAAAAAAAGGCAGACTATCAGTGGGAAAGAATAGAAGTCTTTAATTTTATGACACGTGATAATAGAATATTATATGATAACAAGAGGAAATGGAATTTTGCAGTTTTTAGCATAAATTCAACCTTGCTGCGACTATGGAAACTTGCTGCAAGATTTGATGACATGATGAAGATGTCAAAAAATCAATGTTTATAATCTATTTAGGACTGAGTGAGTAGAAAGTGTGGGGGAATGTCACCCTGTYAAAAATGGCTTTATTTCCCTCCAGCGCACTGACAGCTCTGAAACAAATGATCTTGAATATTTATAGATCAATATTTTAGAAGATAATGCTCAAAACTGGGTCCTACTTGTTGCATGTAGACTACCAAATCATTATTAAAAAAGGGAGAACTTGCTTTAAACTTCTACTACCTGTAATGGAAAAATAGATAATGGGAAGACACTGATTGGACTGATCTTTGCTGGAAGATTTTTTTTTTTTTTAGGAAGTTTCCTGCTTCAGTTAAAGCTGGCAGAGTATCCTTCCGTCCTGCTTCCTAACTGGAAGATGAAACTGTCATGTAAGAAGGAGCCTGTATTGACTCCAGGTTGAAAGTCTCGAGTTTTGGGATGGAGCTCCATCTCAGAGCACAAACATGTAGCCCTGGGGTGCTGCCGGCGTACACAGCAGTCAGCCGCAGATGATGCTTGCTCCCACGCACGTGCCGCGGGAAGGCGGGAGAATGATGTTTGCAGTCAGGCTGATCTTGATAAAAGAGCAGGCTTGACTTTTAGTTAAATTCCAACTTTTTCAGGAGGTTCCTATGAACAGTAAAGAGAAGGGATTTTTGAACTAACTAGTAATGAGGAAAAAAAAGTGCCATGACTATCTTTTGAACTATCCAGAAAACATCTTTGCGTTCCTAAACAGAAGGAAAAGGCTGCATCCAAGGGGTAAACCATTTATCCTGAATAACAAACAAGTTCATTTTATTGATATAAATGCAGTGCATTTGTTTCTTAAAAGACAACCAGTTCCTTGGAGTTTCAGTGCATACGCTGAATTTTGTTAGTGTATAAATGTTCTGGTTATCAAGTCAGATATGCACGAAGCATTCTCTGAGCCCTGGATGGCACAATAGCCTCTAATGGCTCTCATAAAAGATGTTGCGGTTTATCGCGTCAGAAATCTGCTTAGATTTTTGTAGCTAGATTGTTTCTTCGGGGTATACAATACGAAGGATGACTTTCAGATATGCAGTGACTGATAGCCAGGAACAGGGACCCTAGACACAAGGCGGTTCAAAAACCTCATGCGTGCATGCACTGGCTCTGCGGAGCGGTTAAATTTCATATTAGATGATGTTTCAAAGGTAGAACCACAGGTTTGGTAATTTAGCATGGAGATTCTTTGCATTATTTTTGTTTGTTTACAGCATTACATTGGATATACAGGTCACTATTGATGCCTGTGTAATGCCCTAACCGCAAGGCTGCAAAGTGAAGTTCCCCGTTGGTTATTGTCTCTGTCTGTCATCCTAGGACTTTTCCCTTTTGTTATGCATAGTAGCAAGACTGTAGCAGGAAGAACTCAGACAAGCCATACCCCAAAGCGCAAAATGGCGCTCTTCTAGGATGTGAAAGATGTGGGTTTGACTCCTTTGGGTTTAGGTGGGCCTAAAGCTTCGGTCTTTACATTTGTGGGCAAATGATGTAAACTTGTGACTGTATTCTTAAAAGCAGGAAGCCTTTCTGCTAGACAAAAGTGTCACCCACTCACTAATGCCTAAATTAGAAACCTGGTTCCAAGGAGCAGTATTGAGATGTGAATCCCAATTTACGTCTAGGCATTTACCTCAGATTTCCAGCTAGGTTCCTAATTTTGGCAAAGAGTAGGCATCACTCATGTTCTTTCTTCAGGTATTTCTGATTTGCTTTTTATTAATCCAGCCCTTCTCTATGCTGGTTGTTGTGAATCTCACTCTGAGATGTCTAATTCCCCCCTTCTGTTGTGGAGTGGACTTTGTCCTTTAGTTATGATATCTTAGCTTACTTTGGGCCTCGAGCACATAAAAGTTCAAACCCCATAAACAATGAGCAGAAGTATTTATGGCAAGCAAGCGCGCAAAACAAAACAACAAACCAAACAGAAGAGAGTATTCATGTTCACTATGTGATTCGTCTGCTATCCTGATCCAAAATCAGGTTTTCTGTGGGAACAACTTGCTGAGAGTCCTTGGGCGAAGTCCTAGTATGTATTCTTTTTCAATCATTTACTTTAGAAATTCTCCTTGCCTTGCGCTGAGCAAGCTTGTCCTTGTCATTTCAGCTCATGTTCTGTCATTTGGCTTAATGTCTTTGGAAGGAGTAAAATGCTTTGATTGAAAAAGTCATTTTATAGAGGGGATGGACTAAATGAACATGGGGGAGGATTCATTATGCTAAGAAGAGTAGGCAGAAGACCTTGACTGTATTTTCTCCTCCCTTTCCATTTTAGGGATGTTAAAACGTAGGGACAACTTTAGTATAGAGAGTTGGAGTCAACCTGCATAACTATTTCTCTGCCTACACTCAATTGCAGAGTTGGTTATGGACTCTAAAAAGGCAAATGCCTCTGTGTTGACGTTGAATTTTAATTTGAACCTGAACTGCACAAGTAGAATGTTTTGTCTGGAATTCAGATAAGTGTGGATGCAGGAAAATTTTGTTGTTATTATATTTTTARATGTCAACGCAATTCTGAAGGACAGAATTATCATTTCAGAAAACTGTTTTACCCACGAAGCATATACAAAAAGACATGCTTTTGCTCTCTTTTTTTCCTCTCAAACCATCCTCTCTGCAAGAGAAGGCTACTGCAGTAGATTATTGGGAAATGATTTCATGGGGTGCTCAGGAAAAAAAGTAACACTGGATAGATACAGGGGAGAAAATTCTGGGAAAGTTTAAAGCGGCAGAGACTTAAGCCTAATTGTCTCAAGTATGTTTYTGCAGACACGTAATGTCATCATAAGCAGCCCTGGCTGCAGGATACAAGACCAAGTTACATGGATTTGGCTTTCCTGAAGACAACACTGAATTTAGCTGAAGTTAGATTAAGCTAGGTCTGTAGCAGGATAAGCTCAGAGTAKGTCAGAACTTCATTTCACATAATATGCAGCTGTTCCTGCAAATCATGAACATGTCTGAATTGACTTGGTTAATTCAGAACAATGAGCCCTCTCCCTTTAGACCTCCTGTGCTTACCACATACCTTCACCCAAGTACAGCTTAATTAATGGTGTTTCTTCTGTTTCCATTTCATCTGAATAACAGAGAAAGTGAGAACTGAGATCTTTTCACAGATTTACATTTTTGCAGTGATTTTTCAAAACCAGTGGAATAAACTTTCACAGGAAAGGAGGATCACAGCAAACCTTGCTTTCCTCTCTTCTTTTTTCAAAGCACACTCCTCCACTGCTGCCTTCTCAGTGTATATACAGCAACCATCACAGGTGGATCAGAGAGGTCAAAAGGTCTGAAAGCTTTCCAGTAAACCATTAATTATCACCATATTAGTCTTCTCAGTCAGGCAAAAAGAAACTCTTGTGAGTAGCAATATATTTTTCCCTCTTGACTCCCCTGCTTTGATGGCCAGGTAGCCCTTTATGAATGGCTAATCAGAACACCAGCTTTCCATGCAAGTTAGGGCAAAAACTCATAGTTCTGCATTCACAGCAAGAGACCTTTATCATACTGCCATTCTGCCCCAGCATCTTTTACGTGTAAATGGCAAACACAGATTCTTAACTAAAACAAAATGCTACAATGCATGCATAATTCCTTCCCYGGGGAGTGGAAAAGAGAAGACAAATTACATGTGACAGATGTTAGCTACATCACTTAACACGCTACTGAAAGGCATTCAGGATATATCAGAAAGGTACAGTGCAATGTTGAGAAGAAGTACCTGAACAAGATCGGAATGAGCAACTTGATRTATAAACTGTGGAAGAACATAAAACTATTATAGTTAGACTAGTGCTGGTCCCCAGACGAGTTTGTTCAGAGCTGACATGCTTTGATTCATGTCAATGCACTGTGTCATTCAGATAGCCTACATTCATACTATCCAAAAACCTTTGTCTAGATGGCAAAACCCTCATGGTCCCAGGCCCTGGGATGTTCCAGACTTCTAATGGAATTCAGTTTTGTTCAATGTGCTCTTTGATATGAAGGGTGGGACTCAGTGAGATATTAAGGCATCTAAACTGAGATGTCTATACTTCCTCTAGATATCTAAGTTCCCTCTATACTCAAAGGAGGTCTAATCAATGGAGTCTGGAGAGTGATTCAGCTGAGTGTAGACATTAATTCTGGGGGAGCTGAATTGTGCTCTAGACTCCTCTAACCATCTGTGCTATTCAGTTGCCTAACTACAGTCATGTGGTGCCATCTGAGATGTTCTAACATGTCCCACCTAGCCTGCAGATGCCAGTCAGAATTGCGTGGGTCTCCTGTAAGTCCTCTGTCAAACTCACTAGTCCCAGGTGGATGTTTAGGCACCTGAATCAAATCCTATCTGCCCAATGTCTATAATGAAATCTGAGATACCTTGCTCACATGCAGACATCCTCACAGGGACACCTACACGTAAGGATCTTGATGTAGAAATGAATCTTTCTCTTCTGACCCTCTGTTGAGCCAAGATCCAGATACACTTTGGTCCCTTCTTTTCCTTATGCCTAAGGTTTCAGCCGCATCAAATTTGGGCCCATGGAATGGGAAAAGAGCTCTGATGAGGCACAAGAGATTTGTGATTTGCCTGACAGTGGGACCTGTGTGAGTAGGCGCCACTGTACGTGCAGGCCACATTGCATGTAGCCTAGCGGATTCTGCAGGGGAGATGAGACATCCTATTGTCAGATCAAGTAAATACGGTCAGGAAAGAGCCAGAGAGAACCAAGACAAAGTTGTCACCATCAGTGGAGGGGCGGGGGGGAGGAGGGGGTAGTGAACTGTAAATCAGTCACAGAGTACTCTCCTGTATCTACATTAATGTTTCTTGACAAGCCTTTCATGAGTCTTGACACACACTTTATACACAATGGTAGCACRCTGTGCCTGTTTTCTTTTCTAAACCTAAGTCACCCAACATGTGCTTATGCTATCTAACATCTGTTTCAGCTGTGCATACACTGCAAAGGATTATCTTCCTGTAGTTAATACAAACCTCATTTAGTGAGTTAAACTCAGTAGTGCATACCTCATGTACCTTTCTTACAGGAAGCAGAAGAGAAAAATGCATGAAACTTGCTAATTATCACCGTGACTGGTGGGAGAAGTAACATATAATTGCTTCCCTACATTGATTTGGAACTGGGGTCCTGAGCGAAACATCCATGAATTGCATAAAACCCACTGTAGCAATCCAGATCTGTTGTGGCCCATTCCCTGACACTTTCTTCAGGGATTGCACCAGATGAACTGTTTTTATAGCAGCTGCTCCCTTCTGTGACCCAGCTCCCCTGAGGAGACTTATCCACCTTTACATCCAGAAGTGTTCAGTTGTAGATGGTCTGCTGACTCTCTGGGCCTGATGAAGATCCATAAAAAGGAGGATGGGAGGGAATTCCATGAATCACACTGGTTGTACCAGTCCTTTCTGTATTTTCTTGGCTTGTGTGCAATGGGGTTAATTCTTCACAGAAATGTCCAACTTACATTATATGAACAGTACTGTTTATCCAGTTAAATCTTCTACAGTTAGACCTACTGCACACAAGGCAGGGGAACTGCTGATGTCATGTTTCTCCCTCACACTGCGGAAAGGTATGTCGTTGTTTGCCCAGAAAAGTTGAAAAGCTGTACCTGGTGATTAGACCATGGCAGTCAGTTCTGTCTCTAGAGCTATCCAATAGTAAGTGACCATTTATTGCTTGACTTTAGGTCTCTGTACTCTGAAGCTCTTCTGTGAAAACCTAAAATAATAATATCACTTGACTATCTCTCAGGGATGTCATCATTGTCTTGAAATCTGATTTAGACGGCAAAAAAGGTTCTCAACCTCATTTGGCTCTTCCTGAGCATGTCACTATTTTTGCCATCATATCTTTTCCTCTTAAAATGAACTATTTTCTTTCTCTTGTTTCTCTTTCTGAACAGGCAATAGGCGAAAATGACTGTTTGTATGTACTTGGGAAACAGTGAAAGTGTTCATCTACAATACGCCGCTTCCATTACAGAGCATCTTTTGCTCTTTATAATAGTAACTGCCCCATGAAACAATAACAAACTCGAAACTGTCTTTTTATTTGGTTAAATCCTGCTATTGACACTGTACACTGATTTAAGACAGCAGTATATTTGGAGTACTATCATCCTGTTTTAAGTGTGGTAGCAAGTAATAACTCCAGTAGCATTTCCTGTGCATTCTTTCCCTGAGGATTCACAGAAGGCTTCTGGGAAAATAATTTAGTAATCCCATAGTTTCCCTGAACTCTGCAGCAGCCAGCAGAGACGTGGCCCGTACTGTCCAAAATTCTGCATAAATCTGAGTCTGGATCCTGCTTTTTGACAACACCCTGGGATTGAGGTCTTCAAGACGCCCGTCAGTGATGGCTATTCATGATGTTATTCTTAAAAAGAAGTCCTTGCCTAAGGGAATACTCTTGGTACTCTCTCTTTTGTGTAAAGGCTGAGATAATATGTTTCTTCTCCATAGTCCTGCTCTTGGCCTTTGTACTCCACCTTATCAGCTCCCTCCCCAAGTGGATCCCAGAGAACAGTGGTAGAAGATTTCTGTTGAAGTAGCTACATGTGCTATGAACTTGACTGCTTCATGAATTAGGTTGTTAAACCACAACCCAACTGAAGTTATTCAAAAAGTGACCCCGGTGCCAAATCCTTCGCTAACCTTCCATTTCTCTCAGCAAACTCCAGACGGTTCGGGGATCCTCTATGACTACAGGGAAAAGTGGTGGACTTTATGAAAAGAAAATGCAAAGTGAATTTCAGTTTCTTTTTCCTTTTCCTTCTTCCTTTGATTCGTTCTTTTTTTTTCTTTTTTTTCTTCCTATCTTCCTTTCCCAACTGGCTGACATCCTAATGTCTTTTTTTATTTTTTTCAGGTTAGTTGAAGAGGAATGACAATAGCAGAGAGGTATCAGCTGGTAGCTCATAAACCAGCTTATGTTTGAAACCTGCCTCTATTTGCTGTTTGCCTTCTTGTAAGCGCAGGGAGGATGAATCTATTGCACCATGTCAAAGTGATGTTTTAGTGATATCAGCAGCTAAAAAAATAACCAGGACAAAAATACGAGAAAAATAACAAGTCACTGATTCCAGAATAAAGGGCTAAAGGGCTTAGGGAAGTTTGAATCATTTCTACTAATAAAGTTCCTRACTACGTCTCTCTAATACAGGTGATTCACTGCCACTCGACTTTTCAGCACCATTAATGCCCAGTTTAAAATATCCATGAGATGGATTACCGTACTAAATACTTAACAGTACTGGGTTTACAGTCAGGATTTAGTGGAAAGTTCCTTCTCCTATAAATCATGCTATGAATATTGATTGTGGTGCCCTCTACTTATCTAAAAGTTTTATGAGGCTTTACAAAAAAAATGTACTGACTCTGTTTTGGTGGGAAAGATCCTTTCCTGGAAACAAATCTGAGGAAGATCTCTAATATATGCCAATTCCGTATTTATATAGTTAAGAATGACTTTATAACAAAGTGCTGCCAGTCCAGACCAATTTATTATATGCTCTAAAARTGTTAAACTGCCTTAAATCAATAGTTAAGAAGACAGGAGAGTGTTTGGGTGTAATAAGTCATCATTTTAATGAAATATAGATTATTCCAAGACTATTAAACAAGTGGCTGGTGTCAGGAAAATTGTTCACTTTTTCAATGCTAAACAAAACCATCTATTTCAATGGTGAAAAATCAATAAACAGCTGAAACCTGCCATGTAGCTTGAATGCCTAAGTAAATGTATAGTTAGAACTGCCCATTGATAAGTAGACGGGTTACTTCTGGCATGTCCTGGTTACTAAATCTTATTGAATGAAACGGTATATAGGAAACTGGGAAGAAGGAAGACTCAGAGAAAAAAATGTTTTGAGTCAACCACTTTTTTTGCTTGAGAGATACTTTCTACTCCTTTTTTAGAAAAGTGTTTTCCAAGTTGTATAGGTATTGGGGGCTGGGTATTATATAGGGAGGGGAACTATGGCAATTTAGCGGTTGAATTGAAGGGAGTTTAGGCATCCTTGAGAAAAAATTCATTTAGAAAATTGCTTCAGGTTACAAATAATTGGCTTCCAATAATAAGCACAGTTTTACTCAACCTTTTCAGGATATGGTTAAAAGAAAAAACGTGTATGGTTAGAGCAGGGCTGCACACTCTCCTCCCATCCATCAAACAAAAAAAATCCATTCTATGTCAGGATGAAACCAAAGCCTTTTACACTTATGCTGTGAAAATACCTCTTCTTTTGACAAGAACTGTGACAGCCAAGGTGCTAAGGCAAACTGGAAAATCCAGGCTAAAGTCTCAGCTGACAAAACGTGCCTTATATTTAGGGATGTGTGTGGTGAGACCTTTAAGCACTTTGATATTTTATGTTTTGGATTGGGTTTTTCTCGTTTTCTCTCTTCCTTATAGAAATAATTAAAAATCCACATAGGAAAGAGACAATTATTTTGTAATCTGATATTTGGGTTTTTCAGCTAGAATGCAGAAGACTTTGATCTGAATCATGTTAATCAGAAACTTGAAGCAAGTTCTCTCATGGCTGAATAAGCTGGCACTCGGACAGTTAGCTAGACATAGGACTTCTTGTGTGCCCAAGGATGGTGTATTTATTTACAGAGGATCCTCAGGGCAAAGATAATAAAATGAAAAGGAAAACACAAGAATCTCATGGGGAAGTCCTTGCTTTTCTTTTTTCATTTTTTGTCTCTCTCCTTTCTTTTTTTTTTTTTATTTGTGTGTGTGTGTGTGTGTGTGTGTGTGTGTTTGTTTTGTTCTTAGTACTGGATTGTAACCCTTGTACAGCAGATACAGGAGGTATGTAGAAAATAGTTCTGAAAGCCTTTCAAGCCATATCTTTCCATTTTCCTCTCTTTCCCTGACTGACAGTGTCTGTATGAGATCACCTTGGAATCCCTGTCAACATCTAACAACATCTTGCAAACATTAGGCAGTGCTGCTTCCTCTTTCATGTTCTCAGGATTGCATGTGGAATTGGCATGAAAACCATAATTTATATCTAAAAGCTTAAGTAAATACCACAGATGAACACTGCAAAATTGGTGTGGTCACTCAATGCCAAAATGACACCGACTCTGCAGGGATATTCTGAGCTTCCATTCTTGAGCATTACCTTTCCATCATGCTATCTTCTTTGTTTTTCTATAAAATTTGAAAAATAAAATTGATACTAATTTCAATAGTAAAGTRTACGATTGATTTTGAAGAGCTACACCTGCCTGAGAAAAGCAACCTCTGTCTGTACTGCTGTCTTCAGTGGTCATCAGTCACTGTTAAAGTAGGACAAGGACTATTGCTGTTTCTCAGCCATAGGATGGTGGTAAATACTGACTCTTGAATGCAGGCCAGTGTGTAATGGTTCTCCCTTTTTCATATCTTAACAGTTTCACTGTTGCCTTGGATCACTGTAAATGTCAAACTTTAATTTCTCTATGGCTAATGCTGCAAAATCCTCTTTCTATCCAGAAATGAAGAGATGAAATAAATAGCAAAAAATCAAACAAACAAGAAAACAAGCATGTAGTCATACCTCCTCCTCTTATATCATGTGAAAGAAGAATACTTCCACTCTGTCTTCCTTGATAAAGGTTCTGTTGAGAAAGCTTAGTGTAGACTAGAAAACACATCATTAATTTGATATTCTTCTGGGTTTTGAAACATTAAAGGTTTTTAAGTGATTTGTGGCAAATCAGAACATCATGAAGTGCGGAAAGCTTGAAGTCCGAAGCTAGTATAGACAACACTGACCTGAGAACAAAAGACACAATTTTCATCATCCCAGTCCCTCATGTCTTCAAATTAAATAGCAATTCTGATCTTGCAGGGTTTTTGAGTTTCTTATACATTCGTTCTTAGCAATAAATTAAAAGGCAATGTGTGTGAAATACCATATAAATTCAAGCTCCTTGTCCATGTTACAGAGGAGTGGCCATGCAAGCCTGGAAGAAAGGTCCAGCTATCTAGAACCCTTCATGTGTCCAAGACTAACCCAAAGTGGATGCCTTGGGAAGAAGAGAAAAAAGAGGAGGAGGTAGCCGTAATCCTGCAGAGCACTGCTCCACCATCCTGAGGTCTGTGCCTCAAGAACTCCTCAAACACAAGGTCTTGTCTTTATAAGTAAGACTAAATACAGATGTCAGCATTTTATTTGTTTTGTACATCATTGTTGTGTTCTGGTCAGGAAGTTCATCACTGATGTATTGGAGCACTTGTTGATTTAGGCACTTTCAATTCTAAATGTCTTTCACTGCTCTGTGGGGCTCTCGGCATTTCATGACAGGCTGATACTCGCCAAGAGAAGACTCCCACAGCTTTCAGTAGGTTTTGGAGCATGAGGACAAAGCGTAACTTCAGGTTTGATGAYTTAGCTGGTGGTGCCAGAGGTATGCCTCAACAACAACTCCTCTAAAATAGCCGGACATTAGTCCATTATACCCATTTTAGTTGTGAGGCTTACTTTTTAGAAATACATCGGTACACATGATGAATGAGCTTGTTAAGAACAGATACTTTTTCAGATAAAAATAAATTTTAGCTCCCAGTATGAGGGAAGATTATTTAAATTCTATGATGCATGAATCAGTGTGTTAGTGGCATATAAATGAATAGAAAATTGAGTCAATCTCCCACCCTAAAACAAAGTTACGTAGCTAGACAGAGATATATGAGGACAAATTGTTTAACAACATTCATGCTTTTGAAGGGCCTGCTTCCTCATTTCACTGTGCCAGCTTTGTCCTGGGACATCATTTTTAAGATATGTTCAATGTAGACTGGAATATTGTGGGGAGAGAAGAGCAGAGCAGAGCAGAGCAGAGGAAGCAAGGCCATGATGGTATGCCTCAGGACAGAGGAAACTGAGGCAAAAGCTGCATAGAATAACTAGAGTCAAAGATGCTGTGAGCTGGTATCGCATAATTGCTTATCCTTCTCCTAAGGCCTTTAAATAACACATGTTCTCAACAGCTTTCTTTCCCATTACACAGCTTCTGACATAGGGAGATAAGAAGGGGTGATAACTGTTGAGATGAGGGTAAGGAAATAATTCCAATCTATGGGTAAGTAGCAATATAAAGCTTGTCTTCTAATTCGAATGGGCTGCCTCTTAGGGATCCAAATAACTTACCATACCCATATACAGTTATTAAATCCATTCCTCTTTTCTAGTCTTCTTTCTTATCTTGGTGGTTATGTGGATGTAAATCTGTACTACTGTCGTTCTTCACTAAAGTAACCTCTATGATACAAAGAATGGCAGGGTCCATAAATATTTTCTTTCCTTATATGAATGTCAGAATATTAATTCATAAATGGAGTGGATGGTTTTCAGTAAAAATGAACCATCCTGTCAGAGGCTTTGGAACTTTTTTCCACTTTGCAGAGATTTTATTTGGCCTTGAATAGAAAAAGATTCTTCCAGATTCAGATGAAATTAAATAAGCTAGTATTATATTTGACTTGTCATTCTCATTCAGTAGGTTTACAGTGTATATTGTCAATCTTAYGTCTTTGGCGGGATGTGCTTTTCACTAGTAAGAACTTAATTATAGATGCAAGTGAAACATTATTACATGTAATTTAATCTCTCAAAAACTTATTTTCTTTTTTCTTTGCCTAACAATACTGATCTTTGTAGTGAGAAAGTAACTGATAATTAATAATATTATCTGTAAGAACAACATTACTAGAAAAATAGCTCGGAAATATGTATGAAATGAAGGACTCAATTATTCTGTGCCATATGCAAACCAGAGACTATCTTTGTAATAAATATACTTTTGTACAGAGCCTTGCACACAAAGGTTTTTGTCTTGATCACAGCTACTATTTAATCAATAATGAATTGATATAATATTGTTCTGCAGTGCAGTTTAACCTTTTGGCATCTCCATTTGTGAAATATTTAGAAGAACTAGAATTAATTGAACTCCTCATTAATAATATTATCTGTAAACTCATTCCCTGTCTCTTCAGCAAATCATAAGTGAATTTGTCTCATTTTTTTCCACTAAATCATTAGAATACAAGCACAATTTAGCCAGACCATTCTCATCTTAATTTGCACATCAAGGTATTTACTGTTTGTGTTGTGTTTTTAGTTGTCAGTTACACGAAATTTTCTCTGCACTTTGACTGGATAGCTGAAATTTATGCAACAGAATAATAACAAAGAGGCACATCATGGATAATGTGTAGTGGATGCACATTTTGGCTAAGTGTAATAATATGCGCTAAAATGCATTAAGCTCTTGAAATCTGTGGACCTGTTCATAATAAGTCAGTTGCCTTGATAATCACAAAAGGCTAATCACCAACAGCAGACAGTATAATACAGTACTTAAACTACAAAGTGCTTTCATTCCTTAAAATTCATGCTAATTTGTATTATTGTGTTTTGAAGTGTTTTATCATTCTAGTAGTTTCTGAAAAATGCAACGCATGAGCAGGTCATGGTGGATGTRTAAATAATTTGAACTCTACAGTTGAAAGAGATATACACTTAATTAAATCACCTTTCAACAGTGCATATTGGCATTAAYGCATTAAATGTGTTGCTATAAAGTCTCTCTTCTCAAGAATGGCCACAGAACACAGCTCTGATGTTATGCATGTCATAGTTAGATTTCATAGATGTACCTCCTCTTGCATAACTTTGGAGATCTATGTATGACCTAGCTGTCAAAACTTTTTTATTGTTGTTTTTAATACTCAATGGAGAGATTTAGGCATCTCCAGATAGCTATTCACATAACCCTTTTTTTTAGAAATAGCTGCTTAGAAGATGTGACTCTCAACCTGCAAATGACTATTTTTCCAATGGCTATAAAAACGATCCAGGTGACTATCTCAGATGTAGATGTCCACAGTCAGGTAAATGTCTAAATGTAGGAGATATGAATCTTACCCCTTTTGTTCTAGAAAAGCATATCACGTGATTCCCCTGACTGATATTTGTTCTGTTACAAGATGAGTTAAGTAATTCAGCTGCAGTCTTTGATGACTRAGCCAGGAGCAGAACTTTATGGCCCTTAGAAATGGGAGCACTGGCAATCTTGAAAATTTACTGATCGTCTCCAGGCTTAACCCAGAGTGTTAAGAGCATCCTCGAGGTGAAGYTCTATGTGTGAACCGGACAAGCAATGAATAAGCAAGAAGTGTTGAATACAAAGGACAAAAAATGGGAAGCATGGGAAAGATTTGTGCATAGCTTCATCGCCTCGAGTGCCCTATTTCACCTTCATTAGGAATACAGAGCTGGCTGGGGGCAAGCCATATRTATGTGAGGCAAGTTATTCCCATTTAGTGATCCTCTAGGCCTGTCTGACTCACAGTTAGCTAATAGGAATCAACATTCTGTGCCATTGCTGGGGAAAATTAGGAAAATATATCTGCAGAAGCACTGATAGAGTTAAAGTCTTCAGAAAGAACRGGACAGCTATTTAAATTTCCCTGGAGAAATTTTCTTAGGCAACCTTTGCAACTTATGTTTGACTTGCATTTTGATAAAATTCAATTATGAGATTTATCTCCTGCGTTTGTCTGCTTGTTAAGGGTGATTTTTCAGGAAACTCCAACTCACCTGCGGCATGCTATATCCTTTGAAGGGCAGCAGACTCCTATATAAGACGGAAAGGTTTGCCTTTAAGATTTGCTAACTCAGCGTGAGGCAGGCTTGTGTTCTGCTCCAGTGACTCGCAGGCTGCTCTCCAGAATTAAAATGTGCCGTTTGCAGTCTCCTGGCAAGTCATGTTGCACAAGCAAAACACCTTTTAACTCCCCAAATCACCCCACTCTCCTCGCACATATGCTTATATGGCTTGTGCAGTCGGATTAAACTGCTGATTCAACAGCTGTTTTTCCATTGTGGAGTGGAAAAGGTGATTCAAACAGAAGAAATCCAAGCGCATTTTCCTCAGAATCGCTAAGGAGGTGTAGACGAGAGCAGGGCTGCTCTAAAGGCTTACGGGAGTCCAGACCCAGACAGTGCCAAGCTCCAAAATAAGTGATGTCTCCTGCATTCCTGATGAAGGAACGGCTACAGTGGACAGCTGTGAGGTTAGGTACCGCATGCAGAGTTTTGCTGAGGGGACCAGGCTAAAATTTCCTATCCATCATCAGGAAAAATTGAGCAGTCCTGGTCTCCAGAAAGAACAACAGTAAGTGTATGATCTTGGTAACTGCATTTCTTAATGCCAGTTAGAGTATGAAACTCAACATTTTAATTGTAACTGTTCCCTGCCATGGATAAGGGAACATGATTGAAAATAACTAAAAGAACTGAGGTTTTAATCGTATTTATTTTACTTTTTATTGAAGAGAAATAATAATAACAACAACAATAATAATAATAATAATAATAACACCAATAACAACAACAAAAACAGGAACAAAACAAAAATCCAATGACAGGCAGTGGCAGAATCACTTTAAAGTCTCCTTTGCATGCCTCTCAGGAGAAATTTTAGTGAAGATTTCTCCCCTGAGAGGTGAAATGTGCTAGAATATGACAGGTGCCTTATTTCTACATTTAGTCATGGTTTGTAATTTAGTGTATCGTAGATAACTGAAAAAAAAATTTCTATGTGGAAATTAATTCTATTTAAGGTTGGTCTAATCTGGTGCTCCATGAATAACACTGACAGTTTATAAATGGGTAAATATGAATAAGCTTAATACAGTCTTATAAAAAACAAAGAAAATATTAGAATAAAAACCAAAACAAAACGGTGAACAGTCTTACACCAAGCAAATTAATGAATATCAGGTATCTTAAATACAAAATTAAATACCRTTATTTCTCTTTGTGCACCAACGTTAGCTTGTATTTCTTCTCCCAGAGTGTAAGCTATTTGCTGATTAACAGTGAAAGCTGTTGCTGTCTTAAATTACAATAACATTTCAACATCCCGCTGCAATCATTGCAAGAAAACGCTAACCAAATCCCTTGTCAGTGCCTTACAGCTGGATCTAAACAGCGTGCATGGACGTTCTTGTGATGTTTCCATCTGAAATGGGCTGCTGCTCCGTGCTCAACTGCCTTGCTCCAGGAGACAGCTTTGAGGAGCAGCAGAATATTGAKGAAGAGGAAGGTGAACAAGAGCCTTCCTCAGCTTGATAATCCTCTCCTCACCAGCCTTTCACTAGCTCAACACCTTCTGAGGCCACCTTGTTAGTACGTTCAGTTCCTGGGAAGTGATCTGCGATGACAAATGCTGTAGCAGCCTAATTCTCCTTAGCTTGATACTTACACTCTTTGTCATGAAATGTTCTCAGAAAAACTTTAAAATGAGGATTTTCACTTTGTCTTTTGTTCAGTCAATTTTTGAGCTATCTCTTTGGCTTCACTGAGTTTTAATAGGAGAGAAATTCCATTTCAAGTAAGTTCGGACACTCTTTATTACTCATATAAAATTTTTTTTTGTACTCAGAAGAGGCTTTTCAAACTTAAATGATCCTTAAAGAGTGGGCTTGCAATTATATAGCAGAAGATATGGGCATTTTTTTTTAAAGATACAAGTCTTGTCTTTTACAGCTGATGATGAAGATCCAGACAAGCCAAAGATTCTAGCACCTGGAAACAGAACATTTGGGGGGAATTAATTGCTTAAAAAAAAAAAAAAAAAAAAAAAGTGAGCAATGAAGGTGCCTTAGTTTGATTTCCTGAACACTTTAAGCTTTCTAGTCTTTCCACTGATGTTCAAAAATGACAAATATGATGAAAGAAATTTTTGGAAAGGAATAGAGAAGAAATCATCATTTTTCCATTACCGAAATTAGTGGTGTATTCATACCATGTAATGCTGATACACCACCATCTCAAAAGGAATACTGTAGAAAGAAAAGTTATCAGGAAGAGCAAGAAAAAAAATGATCAGCCACACAGAATAGCTGCCATTCAAGGGATTATATAGACTGAGATCCTTCAGTCTGGAAGATGCAAATGAAAACTGTGAAAATTATGAAAAAAAGTGTATACAGAATAGTATGAAGCTAAGAGTATCAAACTGAACCGTGAACTTGCTAGGCTGTTTTTTTTTGTTTGTTTTTTTGTCTGCTTTTGAACAGAAAATAATTAAACTGTGGAACTCATTGTTGCAGGACTCTGTAGAGCCCAAAAATACAATTAAATTCAAAAATTGATTACACACTTTGATGAAGGAAAAGGGTAAGGGTATTAAGTCCCAAACAAGGAATACAACCTCTGTCTCCAGAATAACCTCTGTTATACACTTCCAGACACCAGGAGATGAAGATCATTCTTTTTATGCTTTGCTCATTTCTTACATTCAATCTCTAAGCATATACTACTTTCTTCTCTCAAAAGATAAGATACTAATCTAGAGATCCTTTATTCTAACTCATTGCATGGTCTGTGATGCAATTTATGAGCAGCACCGTACCCCAAAACAGCTATCCTTCTGCTTATTTCACTTCATGTGTTTGATCCAATAAAATTGCATTGGAAACATGTATGGATTTTGTCTCTGTGGTAAATGCGATATTCCAAGACACTGGCAGATAAGGACAATGTTTCCTCTTGTTCAGTAGCAGCTTTCTTAGCTAGTCACCCTGGGCAGAGGGAATTTGCTTCTGATTGCCTCTCCAGGTGGACATCTCAAATCTGAAGCCACCACCTGCAGGGTGAAATGCCATCATCACCAAGCTATTGGCTTTTCTGTTGAGAAAGAAACTTTTTGAGCTGCCTTTTTTCCAGAAGGTTGCTCTACTTTGCATGACTTTACCCAAAGGGAAGGCTTATCCTCATCCTAGGCGTATAGCCAAGTGGTCAGGCTGCTGACTGTGTGGAACTTGCTGGGTCTTCTTTAAAGGATTGTTAACATGCTCTGGTCAAACGCTAATTAATATAAAGCACACAAACACTCATTTGAACACAAGGCAGACTCCCTTAGGATAGCCTTGTGTGAGTTGATTAAGATACTCTTTGTGAAAGGCTTGATTTGAATACGTTCACAATGAGCAGAATGCTCTGAATACTGAGAAACTTAGCTGGCTCCTATCAGAACGCTGTTCTGGGCTCTGAAACCTGATAGGAGGATGTTTTCTCTTTTGATACTTGGGATGGAAAAAACTAAAAACTTCCTGGCATGTATTTAATTAGCCTGAACATCACATTTCATGGAATAAACACCTCAAATAATAAATTCTTGTTACTGTATTCAGCTAGTATTATGGGAGAGATAATTACAGATATCTCTTAACTTCAGCAGAGATACAAACTAGTTAGTAATTGATTAATATTAGAAGAAGAAAAAAATAGTAATCTTGTTGATTCTGCTTTCTGTTAATACTGAAGATCCTTCGCTACACCATTTATGGATTCAATGAGTCTGCTTTGTCTCAGGCTTCCATTGTATTCACACCAGCATAGTTGCAATGTTATCAGTGGACTATTATTTATCTATTTACCTGGAATGCAAGTGAGATCATAAAAATACACTATATTTCAAGAAATTCTCATTAATATCTGACAACTTTTCCTTCCATTTTAGTTCCATTTCATTACGTCTTTACATTAGAATGTATGCACTTTCTCTTTATATGCTCTTTCACTTTAATTTAGGGCATGGGGGAAGAAAGCATTTCAATTTAAAAAAAGACATCCTGATCTAATTGTTTTAGTCCAGCTTTACTGTTGATATTGACTTTAGCAAATACTAGGCATAATTATGACTCTAATTACAATTTTAAATAAATAAGCACTGTATATCGAAAGTCAAATTATAATAATGTGATTTTACCGAAGCAGGGCAAACACAACAGTCTACTAAGTCTACGCATGAATTATTCATGAGACTTTATGGATGACTTGCCTTAATTTGAACAACTCCAGAGAATAAAGAAAAATACTGCAACTAGATTTCTGTGGGGGAAAAGCAACGCAATTCATATTAGTGATCACTCCTTTTGACACTGACATCCCTATTTTGTAATCATATGTTAAAAAAACGCTTTATAAGAAAAGTTGATTTTCCCAGTTGCATGTTAAATAAAACTTAGTTTCTTCTCTTACTTAAAGCCCTTGTTTTCATTTCTGTATGTTTATTCCCACCTATTTGTAATCTACTCTCAGAAAGAGCCGTTCTCTTTAATGGGACTCGGCAAAGCTGTTGGGGAAATAACAAATAAAATGTTCAAAAGCATGAATCCTGGAGATAAACACAAGAGACACGTATGGATATAAAAACTGTAGATCAAGCAAAAGATATTGTACTGACAGTTGCTTCACTGATAGATATTTGGCTTTAAAATGCAAACATTAAGGACCACTTTTCCCAGATGCCTACTTCTTCAGGTTAAATTTGTATTTATATTTTTTGGATGAATCTTCACATCTATTAGACTCAAGGCCAGAAAGTCCTACCTTCCCATAGGCCTACCTTCAGACTCTTGCTTGAGAGATAAGCAGGAAGGTAATAATGTCTGGGGTAGCTCCATGAGAACTATCCCTTTCTTCCTGCCATTAGAGGAGTCCTGGATGTCGTCTTCAAAGAAATGCTCAAATCATTTTGCGAGGCACCTTCTTTTCAGGGGCAATCAGAATCAAGCAACAAGGAAATTTACTGCTTGACTTAGTCTTAACGACTAGAAATAGTCAAGCCTGGATGCTCATTGGATTAGTGTTTGATATAAGGTTCAGGGAAAGAAGTGTTTGAGTCCAGTTTATACTCAGCTCTGGTTTTGAACTGGTTTGTAAGCATATGGATGAGCGATGTCAGGGATGTTTCTATATTAATCACTTTTCCTCTTACAGGGGACTACAGGTAGGGTTTGTCTGCCTCAATGTGGATGGTACGAAGTAGGCATGCAAGGCACGCAAAGCAAGAATCATTTTATAGCCAGCAGAGCCTCAATGACGCAATGGAGCGTGGTATGAATCATTTTATTGCGAGGCTGGAGCTTATTTTTCATCATGCTCCCAGATCCATGCTCTAGGGGCTGGGTAGTCCCTGGGTGCTCTAATGGGAACCGGGACCCACAGCTGAGAGGCAGCACCTGTACTTAGTTAGACAACTGAAGTGAGGTGAGTTGCATCCACAGCTTGATTATTACTGTCGTGTGGAGAAGCATAAAGGCCAAGTTATAGTTTCAAATAGTGGAGAATAACATCTGACAATTCAAAGGAAGGCAAATACAGTGCAGAAGTGCTAAATCAAGCAAAAGACTGAGTACTGAAGAGGACAGGACTTCCTTATAGCAGAAGGAAATGATTGGAAATGGCTCTCCCATCTCTTTTTCTGATGTGATGTTCACCTTTCTAGAACTGCTGGAAGTTACATGTTACCTCAGATAATAGGGCATCTCAAATAGTATTAGAGTTTAGGTAACTAGTTTAGTGAAGTTTTGTAAAGAAGTTTAGAGAACTAAACTGTGGCCATCCTGCCTGTATGTCATTTAATTCAGCATCTGATCTCCTAGCTCTGACACAGATTAAGTTTAGGTATCATGATCTCAAACTGAATGAGCAAAGCAGGCTGTGAGAAACATTAGGGAAGACTAGAAAGGGGAGCTGAGGAATCTGGGTGAGAAGCAAGAGATTTTGGCAGGGCACATCGTGCCAGAATCCTGGGAAGTGAACAGGTAAGATCTCTACATTATCTGGTTGCTTGCAGACCACTTGGGTGAGATCTCTCAGACTTTTGGAGGGTCCAATTTTTATTACACATTGGATTTCCTAAATAAGGGTGACACCGTAATTCCAGAAAGAGTCAGGTACAAAGGGTCATGCAGTGTTAAATAGATGTCAGAGTTTGTGGAGACAAGGCCTTATGAAAAGTTTTTACTTTGGTTAAAGAAARTAAAACCAGCAATTAAGTCAATTTCTTTTACTGTCCTCACTTTGACTTCCTGGTTCCTAGGGGAAATCTAAACAGAATAGCTTTTCTCTTGCTTCTGCAGCTTCAATAAGTAAATGAAAATACAGACTAAAGCAAGAGAAAGGTTATTGTTGCCTTATTTCCAGTCTTTATGCTCTTCAGGCAGCTCACAGCACTGCTGAGAGGAAAGGAAAGTGAAGAGAAACCATGTGTTCGTGGATGGTGGTAGGAGGCAGCTCTTCTGCCAGAAGACCAGTGATAAACCTCTCTGGCAGGCCTGACCACAGATATTAAAAAGTACCCTTAAAAGTGTCAACACAGTCACTCCCCACCCCAAACAGGCATGCTGTAAAATCAAAGCAGAGATCAAAGAGGAGTTTCATAGTCAAAACCTGGAAGATGCTGCCATGGTGGGTGGAAAATGTTTATCAAGCATAAAATCACATCGATCTTGAAATATTAGTTTTGCGGAGCTTTAAAAGGTGAGAAACTGATGAGGAACTGGGATAATAAAGCAAAAAAAAGTGTCAGCAGATATTCGGAGTTAAACAGAGGAATAAATGGATAGATTAGTAAAAAAAAAGGAAGATAAATCTTTGAAGTACTGATAGATGAAAAAATGTGTCATTCTTTAGAGGCTACCATCTTGAAGGAGATATCACTCTGATAGAGGTAAAATTTTTAGACAAAAGCAAAAGGTAAGAATTTACTGCAATTTTTTCCAAAATGATTCTTCACAGGATTACCCTCAGAAATTGTCAGCTCCAATCAAACAATATTCTTTCTGAATTACTAAGTGTGAAAAGGCAATACCTATTGCTAGCGTAATAAGTAATTAAAAGGGAAGAATGAAGAAGAAGGAAAAGAAGGAAGTAGAGTGTTGATAATGGTTTAAATTGTATTTGTTTTAAATTCTTTCAAACATGCATAAAGTAGAATGAAATGAACCTGTCCTCATTTTCATTATGGGTTTTTAGGTAAGAGAAACTATAGATCCCAACATGCTTCCTAGACATTCACCTTGAAATGAAGAGTGCTTAAAAATAGCATCAGGCATACATGTTGCAATAATAATATTAATAATAATAATAACAATAATAATAATTAATGTGTATATGGTAATTCTAGGATATTTTGCATGATTTTGGAGCTTAATTCATTACTTTTATATGTCCATTTACAAGCTGCTTAAAAAGCAATCTTTTTGAAGTGTTTCAGGCTAATATTGATCTCCATAATGTTGTATAATAGCTGATCTGGCCCATCTTTCCACACCTTTTAGGAGCAAAATGTACCAGAAGCCATGCAAGAATGATTCTACTGAAGGCTTCTGTGCTTTAGATGAAGTCTTGCTTTCTGTAGAGGCTTTTGTGCAATAGGAGTAGGATTCATCTCACCCATCTTGTAGACGGATTCTGTGTAGGTTTTACATCTGAACATGCTGCCAAGACTCCCTAGACTTCTTGGTCAATGAAGAGAAATATATAACTGTAAAGGATGCTTCACCCAAGCTATTGAAGATGTCTACCTCTGGATGAGATGGATCAGACCAAGTGATAAGTCCTCCCCCACTGCCTGTCAGGGCAGGAACCTAGTTGGTTCATTCAGATATAGACATCTTCATTGTAAATAACTAAGATTAGAAGTGGTGTATTCCACCCTTGATGTCCGTAACGGATGGAGAARGAGTGGGCCATGACAGAGATTTCCACAGAGTCATTCCAAAAAGCAGGTCTGGATCATGAAAATGCAACACCTTTGAATGGAAGATCTTTTTTCTGCAGGATGAATAACATAGCTTTTGTTTAAGGCCACATCTGTAGCACAGTCTCTCTGTTCCCTACTCCAGAGGGTCCTAAGTGGCAGCCGTTCTATCACACAATTTACAGAATGGTTTTATTCATTCCAGAGCTCTAAGAAACTCCAGTATGGAATGGAAAACCTGCTGACTTACAAAACGTTTACAGGAATTAAATCTGTCCACCTCTGATGCAGAAGATTACCTCTTTTCCTACTATTTTTCATATTGAGATAAAGGTTTTTTTTTTTTTTTTTTTTTTGCTTAATGGTTACATTATGTTAGACATATTTCATACATTCTGAATGTCTGAGGAAATAGCTCTTGAACTCTGTTTGCTCCTGCAACCCATAATCTTACTACCACAAATTATGGCAAATTATCTTTATCTTTGTAGCTAAAGCATATCTATTTTAAACAATACTTGCTGCTTAGCACACTTCTCTAGGAACAAATCAGTGTCTCTTCTATCAGCATACGAAAATATTTTCTGTAACTTCACTAATTTTACAACTTTCACATTAATAATGGGAAGCCTGGATGGGATAGAAATTTCCTGTCACATGAATGAATGAAGTACATTGCAATTAGTGGTGCAGACTAAGTGAGAAACTGAAAATCACGATAACAGCAGAAAAAATCTCTACTTCAAATTTCCATAGGGCATCACCATTTTAAGCAATACTGACATATCTTTGGACTCAAAAGAGTATAGAACATTCTCTCTCTCCTTTTTTTATAGACAATTTAATTTATAATGAGGACTCTCTGAGTTTCTCTGTGTTGAATAATCCTTGCTCTTCAGTTCTTGTGCAATTTCTGCTGAGCCTGATTTGCATATTTTATATAGGCAAAATCCAAACTACATAAGGTCACTTTCTGCAGGTATTGTAGGTGACATGTAAGAAAACCTTGGCATCTGCTTTGTACGCCTTTTTTGCATCCCCATGCATCCTTTTTTGCAAGTCAAATTCTCAACCTTAGAGGCAAGCATCATTAAGTTCTTATTCCAGATAAATAATTTAAAACTTTCTCAATTTAGGCAACCCAAAACTTAACCCAAATGCTGCATGTATGGCTAGCTTTTTGAATATGTGTTTAATTATAGGTTGCTTTTACCAGCAGGGCTGTATTTATATTATTATTTATTAAAGATGAGCATAGAGTGAATGATTGAGATGGAGATCCAGTTTCAGTTTATTAAATGCAACTCTGAGTTGGTGAAGTCAGAGATTCACTCTGAAAATTTTGACCTGAATTAAATTTTCTGCTAGTCCTGAGGTCATAAAACAAACAATTCTAAAACATCTGATCTCTCCTCTTCTGTACTTTCTAAAATCTACAGATGGGAGAAGCAGGCAGGAAAATTGATAATGGAAAGTATTGATAAGACAAGATTGGTGTTTGTAAGAGTCACCTGCTGAAATGTGGGTAAAAACGTACCTTATGCTTCATCACTCCTTGGGTTTCTGTGTGGAAAAGGAAGAAGCATCTCCTGCTATTTCACTGTGGTTTGGACAGTCCTTTTCCAAGCACTCAGCTCTGGTCTGGAATCACTTCGTGATTCCAGTGAAGAACTGGAAGTGAAGAACAAGCCTTTCCTAGCTCATGGAAGTGCAGGAAAAAAAAAGATAATCTTTGTTAAATCCAAAGAGAATTAAAGCACATCCAACTTTACAACAAAAACGACAATTTATATACCTGTTGTAACTAACTGGAAGACTTTTGCTACAAATCTCCAAGAGACTGTTAAATCTCTACAGTAGATCCAGAAGTTTATCCTGTTCCACTGAGCATGCAAGAAATTGGAAACTCGGCTGATACTTTTCTTGAAGTATTGCAAGATGTTGCTTTACCAAAGAAAAATAGTGCTTTTGGTTGAAAACCATACTCCTCAAATGACGAAAGCCCGAGCCCAAACAAAATTATCAGATATAAAAATTGTGTTCAGGCAGTAAACTTAAAGTGAAAAGGGATTCATGGCTTAAGCGTGAATGACTCACTGTAGAATTTATCGGATTTATCYGGAGATGAACTTAACACATCCAGCCTGCACCTGGTGGGGCGAAGAAAAGTCAAGTCAAATGATGCTGCAGTGATCACATAGCTCTGACGCTTACTCTTTCTTCTGTGTTCATTTTACAGCTGAATCTTGCTGTGGTTAGAGTTTCCACATTATTATTTTTCAAAATTTCATGACTTTCATCAGCAGAATTGCTGTAATGAAATATGCATGGAATAAATTCAATATCAAGATTAAAATGAGTAACATCGATATGCTTGTACATGAGGGAAAAGTGAGAAGTATGTTGGGAATTAACAGTGAAATAAGCATGCATGAATGACTCCAAACTTTAAAATGAAGGATAATATTCATCTTGCTTGCATGCTGAAGTTCAGTTGAAGTGCTTAAATTGAGGGTGCACTCACCTTAGGCTCTCCTTAGAGTCTAGAGAGAAAAAAAGGCACTTCCACAGCATTATTCATCCCATGCAAGACCTGATTTGCCAAAAAAGCTGCCATTTTCTTTACTGCTTTTGTGGGAATTTTAGGCTGTTTGGTGCCTAAAATTAGGTAAAATACATTGGGACCAAAGTCCTAATATTTATAGTCCTGTACTTATAGGAAAGGGGGTGCTAAGAATGATGTTCAATTTTAATAATCAACAGTTTTGCATGATCACATCCTAGTTCATCCTTACAAAACTATGTGGTCGTGCAATAAATAAATGTGTTGATTTTAGCAAAAACTGGTGAGAAGGCCACCTCTGTGGAGCTGCTGCTTCCCTTTGCCACAGGTTAACAGGGAATGGTAAAGCAGGGTAAGGGTTGTGGTTCACCACCGCTAAATTCTGCTTACTGGGATGATGTATCAGTTTAGTGGGGGATGCTTTCCACTCTTGCTCTAGAGATGGCAGAGCATTGTCTCCTGTCCTCACCAGCATATCCTAAAATGAAGAAGAACAAGTTGAGGATGCTTTTGATGAAGGCAATGTTGAATGAATAACTAGAGTGAGCCAAATAAAGGGGACGCAGAGAAGAGTCTTGTACTAATTAGAACTATTTCAGTGCATGTCAGTGGCATGACAAATCTTTGAATTGTATTTCATTGTTTTATCATTTTCCCTCTTTCTGGAAAAAAAAGTTAGACCCCCTGCTGGTAGTTCTTCATGGTCATGCATAAATGTCATTACTGCCATTAGTTAACCATTAATGTTCGAAACACATCAAATGATTAAAATATGTGCAGGAATAATCCTGCTTAAAAGAGCTTTAAAAATTATTAGCACATGTAGGAACCTGGCAGACGCTTCAGTTTAAATAAGGATTTTTCATTGCCAGAAATACAGACTGCTTAAAATAGTCTAAAATACTACTGCTTTCATATTACTGGCACTAGTGGTAGATACAAGCTGGTTTCATCAGCTGCTTCATAAGACAGAACAAAACCCCTCAAAATAAGAGGGGGAGAACATTCAAGTTCAAACTTGGGTGTGCTAATGGATAAAAATAAATGGAGAGGGATTGGAATTGTTTTAGATCCATTTTTTTCCCCCCTAAACACAATAACACAATAACAAAACTGTGTTTCTCCCCCCGTCTTTGTTTCCTTTCTTTTTTTTTTTCTTCTCCATTTTCATTTCTCTCATACACAATTATCTAACTTCATGTGTCTCAACCTCATTAAGCCTGGATTTGAGCTGAGTGTCTTGAGGAATACAGCAGCTTAGAATTAATGRTGGCATATTGCTTAAAAAGGAGAGCAGACATACTGTTAATGATGATATATTGCTGAAAATGTACAGCAGTTCAGAAGATGGCTGGAAATTTGAAATCAACAGCAGAGCTTTCATGATTTGAAAGGGGCAAGTTTGCTCCTGCATAGGTGCACTCTAAACTGCTCTGTGCAGCTTCTCTTCTGCTATTATCATATCTGATATGCATCATTACTTTTTTGATGCTACAGTTCAGCATCTAATAGGGCACTGTGATAACCAGGAAGAATTAGAGGGAAACACATCTTCCATTTCCTTCCAACAGAATTTAGGTCTATAAGGGTTTGGAAGATGGGGAAAAAAGGGGGGAGGAATCTATAAGCAGTATCTAAATATCTTTTATGCCAAACCTATCCATGGTACTTTTATGGTATTATATATCTTGTTAAGAGTAAGGAACTTTAATGCTAAGTGGGAAGAAATAAAAATGAGCAAAAGATTTAATTCTGCAATTTTTAGAGATACATGTTTTGTCCCCTAAAAAAGATTTAAAAATAAGTAAAAAATGAAAGATTATTTTTCAGTACTTAATCTCTCAGTGTAGAAAACATCTTGACATGGGGATCATTCTTTCTCTCATCCTGGTAAGTGCTAAAGGAAGGTATGTGGTAGAGGGAACCCCACATGTCTTGGTAGGACAAACAGTCTCAGAGCTTCCAAATCCATTCTTTCAACAGCAATTCTGTATTACTTAATGGATTTCTAAAACTATTAAACCTGCAAAATAGATAGAATTCATTTATTTTTCCAAATACTAGAGCATAGAATAGGTGAGTGAATAAGATGCTTTACTTGCTGAGCAGTCATAAGACACACTCTTTTGAGACTTGCTTCTCCACTCAGAGGAAAAATGAAGAGAGTTATGTCAGTTCTTGGCAGAGGGTGTCTTTCCCTTGAATATATGAATAACTGCTGAGAATATTTGATGGAGGTGTCTGAGACTCCACCRCTTCTCTATCAATTTTCACCTCAGATGGCAGATCAGCAGGACTTTGCATCATATCCTGTGGCTTAATCAAGTAGAGCCTGTATTATGTTAAGAAATTCTGCACGGCTTTCCATTATGCAATATACACATACTGAAAGAAACCTTAAAAGATCTTCAAACACTTCCCAAATCCACACAAAGATGAGGGTTTTTTTTCCATAAATATGTCTGATTCTTTAAATTTACTCCTCTGACTATATCCAAAACTGTCTGAGACTTGAAAGAGCAGAAGATCTCAGAATCTTCCCATTTCTGATGCCCAACCTAGAAGTTAAGTCATGGAAATTAGGTGTTCTTCTTTGTGAGTCTCCTAACGGGTTTAACCAGTTAGGATCTCTGATTTAACAACACAAACTGGAAAGACTGGCCTCTTTGCAGATGTGCTAGAGTAACACCCTTCTCACTTTCTTTGTATTTTTCTTCTAAAGATGATTGCTAGAAAGACAGAATGATCAAAGAAGGGAGGTGACTTCTTTTATGCAATGGCTTGGAGATGTAATTCAATACTCCACAAAAAATTTGAAAATATTTTCAAAGAAAGATGCAAAGACTGCCTTCCCATGATGACTCTCTTAGCCACTAAGGTAAGGAGTCATGCTCTCCTCTGGGGTCTTTCTGATTCAGTGATCTAGTAGCTACAACCTCCTGCTATGAGAGAGCAAATGTAGCAGATGAGTGATTGCAACCTGTTTCCAACTTGCTAGCTGAATATTCTGTAAAATATTTTAAAAAACTATTTGGTGATTAGTAGAGCTTTGACTTTCTGCATGTCTATGTTCTGCAGACCATGTAGCATATTTCTTTCTCCATCACAAAGATTTAAGCTACTCCTCCTGTACCTTCCTGTCTCCATCATCTGCTTCAGCCCATTGGGAGAGTTGAAAAACAGTGTCTGGACACGCAGACCGACAAAATGATTCCATAAACTTTGTTTCCTTGAAATACAGGATATCTTTGTCCCAGGATATTTATTGTCCTGACTTTAGGAGGCATATCAATAGCATGATGATTGTTATATGCCTGGCTTTGGGATGCCGAGCTCTGTAAATGCGTTGTAGAGGGATCCTAACTACACGTCAGGCTCCAGCACCTCAAAGTTCATTACTGTGGTATCTTGAATTCTTTGTCTTGGTACTTATCTTAAACTACCTCATAATTACTTCAGTAGTAATTAGATACTCAAACTCTTAGACCAGGAAAAAATAAATTTGAGGCCTTTTATCTTATACTTTGCCTCCCACATTTTACAGTTTAAGGCCCACATCCTTCATCTTTGGTGTTTGTTCAAAGAGTACCACCTTTAAACTAACCTGGGCATGAAAGAAATATAAATTCTCTCTCTTAACAGAGCTTACAAAGCCCTTGCAAACAAAACAAAACTTTCCTTTTGATTTTGATGATCTTTATGACAAATCCAACAGCCTATATATTTTTGTGGTATCTGGTTCACTAAATTTAACACACACACACAAAAAAAATCCAATAGTACCCTTTGATAATTTTGATGAGGAGCCTTAGACTACATCTATACTAGTAAATTAAACTAGACAAAGGAATTTAGCCAGCCACTGGATATCTATCATCTATATAGTTAAGTAGCCAGAATATTTTTTTCATACTTTTGGCCCATGCCAGCTAAGAGTCTCCTTAATCTCTTTCCAAAATATGGTTAGGGGCTTAGCACAGACCAGGGACCTTTCTAGATAGTTATTTTGCTTGTGGCCATACTGTTTTTGAGGCTGACTTTAATATTGTATAATACTACAATTTAATAGTGTGTAATACTGTATGCATAAGCCATTCTATTCCAGTTGACCTAAGTGCCAGAGTTTGTGTTTTGTCCATGTTTCATAGTATATACACACAGCACAGAAGAGGCAAAGTGGAAGACTGGGTTAGTACAGTCAGAGAATGATCATTTAGGCTCAAGGAACAACAAAATTTGAAGCAGAAAGGGCACCATGAAAAGAAGCTAAGAAGCTTGAGGAGACCAGCAAGCAGCAAGAGAGGAGTGGGAGGGAGTAGGAACACTGGAATTAGCAGCGTAGGACAAAACCACTCAGATACTTGACAGGAAGCTTGAACTTTCATTTAAAAGATCCCGTGTGCCTTTTGTATTATTGAACTTTATTTTTGTTTCATAGCTACCATGTTGCTTGACTAACTGAAACATAATTAAATCAACACAGCCAAGGTGGAAAAGAAAAGAATTGAAAACCTGAGATTTAAAAATAACAGATTCCTTTCTCTAAGCCTAATTTTACCATTTATGAACAATTCTTTTCTGTGTTAGTAGCCTGTGGTTGCTTAATGTATAGTGTTGTCTTGTTCATGAAAAGGGTCAGCATCCTCATCTAAATCCACCCACTCTATCAAGTGTGTACACCTCAAGTTCCCTTTTCCAAGTTCCCATTTGCCTTTTAAAAGGCCATTAGTACACAGGGAGAATGGTAGTCTAGCTGTGTGTGGAGAATAGAAGTAATTATTACAATTATAAMCACTTTAGGTTTTGAGGCTTTTCATGTGTTATCAAACTTTTGTTGAGAAATTAAGGGTAAATTAAGTAAAAACATGATCTGGCTGAACATCATGAAAAATTCGTGAGATTTATTGATTCATAGAACAGCATCACTAGAGACATGGAAGAAATCCATGATTTGTAGTCCATTGCTATGAACATCTTAAACTAGATTTTTTTTTTTTCCTGCATATTAAATGTTTGAATGCTGTCTTCTTTCTGCCTGCCCCTTTACTCTGAGCAAGATCTTCCAGACAAAATTTATAAAGCCACTATTTTCTTTGAAATCCTGCTTCAAAACCTGTCTTCACTGACAACAGTGGATCTTCTTGTGAGGCCCTTATTATGCCTAGGACCACCTGTGATGACTTCTAAATTTGAAACCACCAATGTCTATTACTACATGGGTCACTCCAAACAGTATACTAGTATTAGTACCTTGTGCAGTAGTACTAGTGTAACATGGTATTAGAAATAGCGATGAGCAGGAAAATCAGCTTTGTCGTTAACTATCCTGCCCTGAAGGGAGCTGTCGGTACAGTATATCCCAATGACTCTTCCACTCTTCATTTCTATGTGAATTTAATACTCTTATCTGTGTCTTCTTATTTTAGTCATGACCTGGAATGTAGAAGAAGAAAACAAAGMATGTGAAAATCCCGACAGATACGAAAAACTGGGGTTTTGGAAGGGTCAGGTGATTTGTCCTTGCATTGAAAGCAATAGTAAAGTTTCCATTTACTTCAGGGTGAGAAGAAATATGCTTCTCTCCTGTATCATTCTCTGCCTCTTCTGTCCCTTCATTCATATGCATGAGCACTACCTTGAGTCATCCATATTCATATTTTAGTGAGYACTTTATATCACAGACAGAGTGTCTGCATCTACAATCCTATTGCATTGGTCCTACTGTGAAGACATTTTCTCCCCTTCAAAAACATAATAGGAATCACTGTCAGCTTACTCTCAATCACGAATTATGCAATCTTGTGACTGGAAATAATCCTCGTGGATTCACTGAACAAATCCCTGCACTTTGGCACCCTCCTAAGTTCRCCTCCTCTCAGGACTCACAGAATTTATTTACCCCATATACTCTTACCCCCTATGTGGCTAGACCCGTCATTACTGTTTCTCCTGCTCCCACCTATCGGTGTKGCTGCTGCTACCTCTAGCCACTGACATGAGCGGCGTTGTGTCACTAGGAGCAGCAGCAGAGCCTGTCCCAAGGTTTTACACTAACCTGAAAGATGCTATTTCTGTTCAAAGGAGCTCCCAAATGCTTACACAACTGGCACAAAACGATCTGTGCTCTGCTGGGGAGGCGAGGGAGTTCATTGCGGATCGACTGTAAGTTCATCCTGGCAGCTATGACTCATGCTAAACAGCTAGAGTCTCTCTCCTCTATGAGCAGGTCATGTAGGCCCACTTCAGAACAAGTCCAGTTGATGATATATTAAGACATTTAGCATCTTTGCCTTCTTGAGGGACAAAATATTAAGTTTGGATGACTGCTGCATGCACAAATAWTAACTGTCGAGCTTATATACTGACTGTTTTGATTTAAACACTGTGTATATCTAAATGCAATGTTGGTATATGCAAGGATGCAGCCATAGGTGTTGTGGCTGCATCTAAATGACTTGTCCAACATTCAAATGAGGAACAGYTGTTAGGTAAAAAACAAGGCAACTTCTCTGGAAAGTTCAAATGCTGTAGTTACGGACAGACGCCACTCCTTTTAAATTTAYACGTAACACAGCCTATTTAATCCATCTATATCTCGTTCCTTTCATTGTCCTAACAAAAAGGGAACCTTGGCGATGTTCACTTCATTCTCTAGGTGCTGCTTGTAGCTGCAGAAAATTCAGGTGAACAAGTCCCTCTGAAATCCCTCAGGATTCAGGTCGCTGACAGTCCCTGCAGCTTTTCCATGGGGGAGCAGGGAAAGGAGACAGATCTTGGCATATTCAGGCATACTGATATTCTTGTGCAACCAGTATGAAGTCCGAGCACTAGTTTGGAAAACAACATACAGAGGCTTGTTCTGTGCATTTTATGAGGCTTCATTCAAAATCTGTGGAGCTTCATGAAAACAATTTTGTGTTCTTCCAYGGGCTTTGGGTTTGAGTCATGTGGCTGTGGCTTAGGCTTAGTTATTTTAAGTCACTTACTAAATTTTGTAGTCGGAATATATGCATAGTAATGAAACTGGAAAGGGATTTCTTGGAAGTTGTTCATTTAGATCATGKATCTCTTCTCTGGAGAGGATACCTCTAGATTATATTTATGTCACCTTAACAGGCCAGTGGTAAATGGAGATACATATAGAGTTGTTTGARGAAGTCCACACAGAGAGTGGTAATATGCAGAGAGGAAACATCGTCCCCCTTCAACTTTTCTTCTTAYTTAAATCTGACTTAAGGCTTCCTTTTTATGTGTGTTATAGCATTCCTGAGCTCCTAAACTGAGATGTAGACAGCTTGGCAGATAGGGGCTGTTGTTATTTAGCCTTAATCTTGGTTTTCCACCCATTTTGTGAGAGGTAGTTAGCATACATGAGTGGAATTAACTGCACTGGTGGCAGATGTGTATCAAGAAATAAATAGTGGTTTAACTGAGAAGAGGACATAACTAATGGTTCTCCTGCAAGCTTCAGCCACAGAATTGAGAACTGCTGAAAAAGAATAAGATCTATAATAARCAACCATAACAAACCACCACTGATCCACACTAATCATCCTGGACAATAAATATTAAAGCTGGGCAGGTCACATTTGCATGGCTGTTGGCAGAGACTCTATGGTCCCTGCAGACWTGCCCATGCCTCTATCAAAAGGAACAACTACAGCTCTTCTGGGAATATCTCAGCTATTTTTGATATTGGGGTAACTGACAGAGTTACATCTATCTTTGCGGTGCCATTTAAAAATCATACCAAAATGGGAAATGCCTTGTCTATACAGTCAGCAGTGTCTTAGGTTGATCATTTATAGCAGATGCATCTATARGTATCTCTCTCTTCATCAGTTATTTTTTCTTTCCATCACTGCAACAGCTGAGGACTTCTAAATAAAAAAAAACCCAAAAACCTCCAGACAGCAGTTTTAGGACAGGTTCCAGCATGGGATGTGGCCTTGCACCAGCTGTTCCCAAGCTTTGTCAGAGGGAAGCTGTGCTGCTGACCTCAGTGAGCTCTTCGCAGGGCCCCTGGGGAAAGGGGAGCAAAGCTGTACATTTTAGRCTATCACTGCTGCTGCTGTCTCCCTGGAGGAGAGCAGAAAGGAGAGGGAAAAGAGAGACGAGCACTCTGAATGGAAGAGGCAAAGCAGTTTAAGACCTGTCACTATTAAATATGCTTACCCATGTTTCTCAGCATGTCCAGGCATATTTTCTAGCCCTTGTAAGCTCGGCTGTCCATATGTTCCCAAACAATCATTTAAAAATACAAGTTTACTTACCAGGCAAGATTCCCTGGTCTCTCTGAGCTCTCRCACTGTTTGCTTCATTTAAAATGACATTTAATTAAATGAACAAGGACAGACTTTGTTTCTCTATGGGAGTGGGGGTATATGTAATATCTTGATGACTTGTTAAAAAGAAAGGAAAAAAGAAACAGGACTAGTCAGAAGATAATTACTTTTATGCCTTTTCAGACATGAGTTCCTCTTCTAGACAACAATGTTGAAGTAGCATTATTAAAAGACATTTGTCTTAACCGTGTCTTTTGTGGCAAAAGAAACTCCCATTCAACCCTTTACCARTTTTGTCTTAACAAAATCGATTTTTTACAAGATTCCTAGAGACAYGATATTATATTATTATTTATAGAATCACAGAGTAGCTTAGGTGAGCAGGGACCTCTGAAGATCACCTAGTCCAACCCCCCTGCTCAAAACAGGGTCAACTAAAGCGRGTTGCTCAGGGCCATGTCCAGTTGGGTTTTGAATATCTCCAAGGATGGAGACTCCACAACCTCTCTAGGCAACCAGTTCCACTGTTCGATCAGTCTCACAGAGGCAAAGGGTTGCTTTTTTTACGTTTAAACAGAATTTCCTGTATTTCAGTTTGTGCCCTTTGCAAGGGCATTGCCATTGGCTGCCACTGAGAAGAGTCTGGCTCTGTCTTCTTTACTCCATCCCATCAGGTTTTTATATATATTGATGAGACTGCCCCTGAGCCTTCTCTTCTCCAGGCTGAACAACCCTAGCAAAAATTCCATTTATGGAAATTAAGATCTGTTTAGCGTGATATAAAACATTTTATACTCAAATGCCAAAGAATTAATTGTTACTTGCACTATTTTGGGGGGAGAAGCACTATTATCCTATTTAAAGATGGGTAGTTAGAAAATTTGAAGACATTAGGTGACTCGCCAAAGAGCCCAGATAGCATTGTCACAGTAAGAGCTCGTAAGTCCTGTTCCATACATTATACTATATTACAATTCTTACCACCATCTTTATACCCAAGTATATCCGTAGATTAAGATTACTGAATTTATGTTTCATCCAACTTTATCTGGCTCATATTTGGATCGCATTGTTACAAAAGTACCTATTTCTAAAGGGACCATATGTATACGAAGGTCTTCCTCTCTCAGCATGTCAATGGGCGGCCTCAAAAAGAATGGACCAGTCACCCTGCGATGCCCCTTCGAGGCCTCACAAAAAGCTCCTTATAGRCCTGGGAATAGCCTTGAAGGAAATTAGTAACGTTGAACTAATAGAGCGAGTCCTCAGATTCAATGCAAAAGCACAGAATCTRTGTATWTATATGACTCATTCYATTTTTCCATTTCCGTTCTCCTCACAGAGCAAAATCTACTCCAACAGCTCCAAAAAGGGCAAAATGAGGGCATTTAATTAAAATATTTTAAGGGCCTTTCCCAAGCTTATCATAGAAAGTTTAACACTTAACAATCAACTAACAAGTAAAAATTAAAGGCTTCTCTACCTGCTTTTTGTTTAAAGCAGAGTAGAAATTATCTTTACTTAGTAAAGCAAATACTGGACATATTTTTGTCTGTTCCCTTATTGCCTGGCAGCACATGGGAAGAAAGTGAAGCATTTTTGCTTCAACACATGAAGGTGAAGGAGCCTTTTCATCTTTTCTTGGCCTGATGCTGTTGTTGGTCCTCTAATTACAGAATATTTTATATAGTGAGTAGATGAAGCACTTTTCCTGCAGAAGCTTCCATTAACAACTGGTTCCCTACAGTCTGACTACATGTAGATAAAATGGCAAACCATTCTGAGTTCTGAGAATCYGGCTTCTCTGAATAGCTGATAATAATATTGAAAACTCATTTTTCATTTTGCCTTTAATCTAAATTTCTGAAGAAAAAGTTAAGAGCAAAAAGCAACAAGGAGCCTGTTTTCCTTCAGTGATTTTTCCAAGAAAAAACACAGTGGGCACTATCAAATTGAATTGAACTATATCCCCAGCTATGCCAGGGGAAATCAGAACGACCTCCAGTAAAATCAAAGAAATGAATCTATGTTCGCACCAGTAGAAATGGTGGAGACTGGTTAATAATGCTATTGCAAGACTGCTGCCAACATTGGGGCTAACTACAACACTCAGCTCAAATTTGGTGGGGACTGTGGTCCTTGCATTGCATTGTTCACTTAGGTCACATGTGATGTCTCCTTGAATTGTGTCTCACGCATCAGTTTGACCTTTCTGTTGGTCTCCTGTAGTACCCACCGAGCCATTTCACAAGCTCCAGATGGGAAGCAGAGGGGAATAGAACAAGGCGAAAGTTAAAATTTGACTCAACCTTAAAAGGATTCCAGCTGAAGTTTGAGGGAGCTGAGTTATTTTAAATCTGACCGCTGGGACATCTAGACCTCTCTCTAGAAGCTGTAGCCTCAGGCTAGAAGCACAGTAGAGTAGGTCCAAAATAACATGTTTCATTGATCTTATTACACTGAAGAAAAAAAAAAAAATCCTGCCTGAATAGAGCAGCAAAACACCTTCAGCCCTGAATTCATACTATTCTGTGCCATAATGTGGAACCAAGTATGCATATCTGCACTGAAATGGCTAATTACCTGCTTGCAACAACATACCCTCCAGTTGTTCTTTACTGGTTTTAGCAGAGAGAGAGAGAGAGAGACTCTTTGTGTTTACCTTTAAGCCTTTAGTTTTAAAGAAAGGGAGAGTGTGGGGAAGTTAATTTAAAGGGAAAAACCATGCAAGTTAAGCGATAGAGCAAAGTATATCACCAGAAGCAAATTATCATTGCGTATTCCCTTTTGACTGCGCAAGGAGAATGCCATGCTGAGGCGTCATCATTCAGCGGTGCAGAAACAGACAGCGAGCAGCAGGCCTGTAGAGTGCTGCTGGAGGAGTGCCTTTTTTGGTGTGTTTTTTTCCTACAAAGGAAAGCCGAAAATAACTCAATGATGCCCCACAGTCAGTTTYGTTTATTGCGTTAGGGAAGTATTTAAGCTTGACACAAATCAAACAGTCAGATCTGGTTGATCTGAATTGGTTTGTGAACTCTGGTATTGCTTTTTTGTTGTTGTTGTTGTTTTCTCCCCCCACCCTTTTTTTTTTTTACATTTCATTATAGAGTAACTTTTTTAAACAATCACTGGACTTTGAAATCTAAATAAATAAATAATAAAAGCACTGCCCACTAGAGTCCTGTAACTATGAAAACATATAAGGAAGGTCAACATTGATAAATTGGATATTGTTTCAATAATGATTATTCTTTTTCATCTCTGTTGTGTCAAGGATCTACGTAATGTCATTCAAATAATACTTCTGGGTTATTTATTGCTTTTCTTGCCAGTATTTGCAATCGATTTACAGATATGTATTACTTAAGCCTCACAGCATCCCTATAAAGGAGTATATGTTATCAATACTGCCACCGCTTAAGAGCTGGACAAGCTGAGCATAAGCAGTTGCATGATTTTCCACAGAATGCGTCTATTCCACTCCATTCCAATAAGTGTAAAAACTCACACAAATTTTAATAGCAAAATATTCTGTCTCATAATAATCAATGGGAAGGTCAGGGATAAAATACAGTTAGCTTGGCTGCTCCATTACATGTTCCATATATATATGTGCGGAAAAGTGGGTTGAGAGCAGTGTTAAATACTACTAGTGAGGATGTTGAGCTGTATATATGCATATATACGTATATATATGAGTTGTCAGAAGTGACTAGAACAAGGTTCTTATCTAATGCTAACACATGCTAAACACTGATGACATATATTTCACTATTCATAGTCACTACAGACACATCATTTATCCTGGGCTCAAGTTGTTCATTCGTCTTCTGAGAAGTTCCTAACTTGAGATATGAGCGAACCAGGACCAGTCCATTCTTGAACAGCTTCCTCCAAAGCTATTAATTACTGTTATTAATTACTGTTGACCCAGGTAGTTGCTTTGGCTAAGGCCTCCTGATGGAAACCTCAGAGTTTATTAGTTGTACCCAATTTTGACTCTAGTCTTTACAGGGGATCATGAACGGCAGGACAACAAATAAGCTAGAAAAATTAAATGCTTCTTGGAATGTCAGGAAGATCAGTTCATTTGCCTACATACAGGAATTTAGTGCAAACATGCTTTAATGTATCTGAAATATTCCTGTGGGGACTGCAAGGCTGCAGGCAAGTCAGTCCTTCCCTTTCCGTAGTGATGCACACAGTTACTTTGAAAATTTTGATATAAAACTTTCTACAAATGCTTTGCATTTTTTGAGCAGCTTGATTGTGCCTTTAACAATCTGATTTCTCCAGCACTATTTATCATTGCCTGCTGCTTATTGACATTACCCCGAGTCTTGCCTTAATTAATACTTCTGGAATATATCACAAATGGAAGTATCTAAAACCACACAAAGTAAATGAATGATAAGCAGTCTGGATATCTGCCAGCTGATTTTTCACTCAGCAGAGTATGAGTTGAAAGCCCTGTCTCCGAAAAAAGGAAGACTGACCTGGAGAAAAAGGTGTTTTGTTCTTTTTCTTAGATTCAAGAAGCTGGGACTCATGTCCTGGTCTGCAACAACCTTTCTTTTGTGAACCTGTTAATCACCCTCTTTGTGCAAAGTAGATAAAGAGGCAGGATAACTTTGAGTAAAGAGTGGTGACAAGTCACTGAGACAGGCTGGAAATGGTGTTTCCTCAGTAGGCCGAAGATAGCCAGAAGGAACATGTAGGAACCCTGCATCTTTTTGTCTAACTGTGATATCATGAATTACATCRTTTCCTCTTACTCTTGTATAAAATGAACAGAAACCTGTTTTAGAAAAACACCTTCCTGTCAATATTTCAGTTTTTCTTTGTTTCTGATTACAGTTGTTTGTAACAACAGCATAGGTATTCTTAGAGTGTGCTCTCTATGCATTGCCTCCATAGAAGGACAGWAGGATTACATATAATGCTTGGTCTTCAGTGCGTTAAGTGCGTTAACCTATAACTTTTTTTTTTTTTAAACTATAGATGTAACAAGAGTATAAGTACAGTTCAATGAAATAACTTTAACTGGTGATTGATACATCTAAAGGCAGTCTTACATATACAGTATCAAGTGGAGCAAAAAGAAAATTCTGCCTTTCATATGAAAGACAGAAGCACAAAAGTTTGTAATTTTGATCTGAGATAGCAGGTGTCACCTGGTGATTATGCGGTTACTTCTGTTTAGTTGATGTCAGATCCCAACAATGTCATTGGAGAAGTGAAAAAAACACTCACTATTATATTTAGATAAATTCAGAGATGGAAAAAAAAAAAGAGTAAAATTCCCGATAAAAAAGATTTAATACTAGATTCATAATCTTCTAAAGGACTGTGTGTATATATATATATATATATATATATTTATATGGCTGAATGGTCTGCTGTGCAAATCTAGTTATACATACGTACTTATACTTTGCTGTATGTATGAAATGCAACACTTTGGAATATTATTCAGTAATGGTTCCTGATGGATTTAATGAGTGGAAGTAATTAACCTACTACTTGTTTCTTCTAGAATCACCTATTTTTTAATGACCTAATACTTTCCCATTGCTCCCTATTTTGTTGAACAAGCCCACTTGCTAGCCCATTTCTTGATTCTAAAACTACTTAGACTGGTTAATTACATACAAGACTGAAAAACTCTAAGGGGATTAAAAAAAAAACTGATTGAGTGGATATAACAGAGTCTGATGACAATTTCTGTCAATCAGAAAAAGGTAATGCATATAAGAGGAAACTGAGATGCACGACTGGATTCTCAAAAAAAATGAAATTACTTTTTTTTTTTTCCTGGAGAAAAGCTAGCACCCGCAGTTTACAAAAAACAGCTTTTTTTGGGGGGGGGGGGCAGCTCAGCTCAGCTAAGGAAGCTGAAAGTTAASGTGTTAAAAGTATGGACAGAAAATGGTACTGATGTTATAAACCTATTATCAGAAGCAACAGTATCACAATATACATGCACACATTGCTAAAAGGAAATTTCGCCACCTGAAGACAAATAACACTAAACAACATTAACCGTAAGTAGGACATTCAATTTGGTTTTGTTGTCACAAACAACTCTATCTGCAGCTCCTTGGCCTCTTCTTCCTATCTAATTCTAAACACTTAAGGGAGATAGGTAGCTCTGACAATTTGGGCTGTATGCAAGTGTCTGATTCTRTTTGAGACGCCTTGGTTTCCCTCTGCCCACAAGGGCAGGTCCTTCATAGGTTCTATGTCATTCTTGCTATATTTCTGCAGATAACTCTGATGGCTTTAGATGCCTACGTGTGAGCATCTGAATTGAATTCTTATAGTCTTCATAATTGACTCAGATGGAAACATCTACACTATAGATGCTTGAGAGTGATTTAATCACCTAAACAAAGGTSTCCTTTTTTATTTGAGGTGCCCAAGAGTATGTGACGCATCCGCATGGAGACAACACACGACCTACACCGTTCTGGAGCAGCAACTGATGGCAAAGTGTTRCTAACACAAATAGCACTAAATACGTATGTATAGGTGTCTAAAATGGCACTAAATACATACGTATAGATAATTCAAGCCTTCTATTACAGTTAGAGAGATTAATCTTCACYCTAGGCTCCTAACTTCAGCACTTCATTTAAGTACTTAAAGCCAGCTGAATCCAGGACTTAGTCCGGGATCAAGATTAGTGGCCATRGCAGTGAAGAACAACATGAATCATTCATTGGTTCATTTCCAGAAATTTAGTTGAGAGCTTTTTAAAGAAGTACACTTTTGTTCAAGAAAATTTATGATATTGAAAATTAGCTGGATTTCATCAAAAAACATTTTTGTTTTTTGTTTGTTTGTTTGTTTTTTACTGTAAGGCATTTCAATAATTTTATTATAATTAGAGGAAACACTTTTTGGAAACCTCATCTGCAGTTGACCAAAATACCCTATAAGGGGTTTTTACAACAGCTCAGCAGCATGGGACCACATTCTAGTACCAAGACAGGCAATGAAGAATGCTGCAACCCGCAGAAAGTGCATAGGAGATTAGCGAGAATCATCAGTATGGGTTTTGATTTGGATGCAGGAAGATTACATCTAATTTGCTAAAAGTTTCAGCTGATATTTGATGAAGCTATGTAGTTTTGATTGCACCACTTGCAGGTGTAAGCTAGAAGGAAGCAAAAACCTTTTTTTTTCATGTCCTGGGAGGTTGTTTGCTTAACAGTGATTTGCAGAGAATTGCACTGTATGGACTGGAGGAGTCCTGCACCAACAAATGCCAGAAGATTATCATCTTGAACAGAAAGGTATAGGTTTTATAAGGCAAACGAATCTGGCAAGACTTTAGTGTGACACCTCTAGGTGTGAGACACCTCTAGGGGCAATGGTACCTGAACTAGGTTGAGCACAAAAGATAAGAAGAGCTAAAATGATTTCRTTCTTGAACGTGGCTTAATATTTGCTTTGTGAGGGGAAGAGAAACCAACATAACAGGGACGCATGTCTACATTTCTGCTCTTCTGGCTGCTGSCAGAGACAATGACATGCTCATATTTTGCATTCCATACTGCAAACCCAGTTTGGTTTTAACACCTCTATTTCAATGCAGAGAAAGCTGGTTACACACTGGGCACTGAATTACTTACATCCTCCCAGCTGCCAGCTGCCCTACTAAGGGAGTGCTGCTTCTTGCTAGTTGCTAGCAATGATTGTTGAAAATGAATTTTCTCCGATTTTTCAAATCAGCAAATATAGCAGTAATGAATTTACTATGAATGTTTCCCACTCTAATCTGTCATTCAATAAACAGATTTTCTGCTTTCTGCTACCTATGTAAAATATTAACTTTTTTCATAACAGAGCACAAAGAGTGGTGAATRTCACATGCTGTTTTTCTCCTTGAAATCAGAATGCATTTTAGCAATCTTGAAAGATAAGAAAAATAGTTCTTTCTTTTGCTGCAACAAGAGAAAGCAGATGATAGGTCATTGGCAGTACRATCACTTATTTAAAATACCCTAATCTTTTTTGTTATGTCAAGAAAATGAAATTACTTCTTCAGTGTCTGCTTCAGCAAAGTTGCTGTCTCAAGACTGCTATCACTAAATTCAATGGCTTAGCTACCCCACCTTCTGTGAAAAGAACAGAAATTATACTATGAAATAGTCTCACTGCCATTAAAGTCAGTGACACCAGTAGTCCCAGCCCCACTGTTTTGGAGAAATTCTTCAGACAAAAGATTTTTCATTAAGCATCTGCTGAATTTACTGTGCTTCCATAGCTATAAATTGCCCAGAAAATGATTCTTTTAGAAATGACCAGAACATGTTTTTGGAAGACTTGTGGCCATAGTATAACAAAGCCTGAATATTCTTCCCCTAATCCTGATTTTACACTGGAGTATTGCAATGGACTTCAGTGTTTGTACTCCTGACTTACATCATGTTAAATAGTAAGGGAATCAGTCCTTCATAGCTGAACAGAACAGATGCATGGTTTCAAATGACTGAAAATTATATTTCTTCACTGTAGATTAAACATCCTCCTACTGCTTGTTAAATGTACTTGTTCATTTGCTTGATTGATTTCTTGTTGTAGAAGAAGATATCCTTAGATGAGGCAGTCTTAGCATTGAGTAGTATGTCAATGCCTAGTCTTCTGCAGTACAACATGCCTGGAAATTTTCATCAGCAAAATAGCGTGTAGAACGTGAACAGAAAAAAAGCTATGTTGTTTCTCAGAGGCAGAAACCAAGTAATATAAAACAGCAAACCTCTATTGACAAATGAAGCAAATTTACACCCTTTCTTTGATTCTGTATTTCCACCTTGAAAAAACAGAATAATATTTTTTGTACATTTCTCTTGTTTTAAAATTCACATTTTATATAGCAAACAGATCACATGAATGTCCTTTGGGAGAAGCAGGGATATTATCTAAGTCCCACAGTATGTCTCCAGGTTTCCTGCATCTGAAAATTGATTGGAGTAGGTCTTTTCTGGTAGAAACCTTGAATCTCTCAAGTCAAGAAACAACCAACACACAGTATGCTGCTCAACAACTTTTCAAGGTCATTCCACTCAAGACCGGGCTAGCAACAGAAGGTCTGGGTAATGGCAATGTAGCCTCTTCCAAAACAACCATCAGAGTCCACTGGGGAGTCAAGATATCTCATAATGTCTAATGGCATTTTAGCATCTGTTTTAGAGCACTTTCCTTCCCCCCTCCTTCCTTCCCCTTTTCCCCTCCTATTATAAGTGCAGCAGCTACATGACAGAAGGCTGGAAAAGTGAGCATTGAGCAGCTAACCTGTGGTTCTTTTTACTATTTTTTAAAAATCCTTTCTGCTTCTGTGGTTCACATAACTGTCAGAATTTCAGTTTGAATGGGAAAAGAGCCAATTCAGTTGATTCCCTGGCGGCTATCTAGAATGTGATTCCTGTGGAGTTATTCATAGATTAGTTAGTGTCCTTTACAGAACCTCTAAATCCTATATAGGTTGGTGCCACTTATTCCTGGATTAAATCTATGCTTTCAGCAGCTAATGCTGACACATCTCAATATAGCTCTCATTCATTTAGGGACTTTGGTAACCACTGAGGGAATTATCAAGGGGTTAGAAACAAAACAACCCTCAAAAGAGCTCGAAATCATCCTTCAGAAGCTTGCACAATTCCTCTGCATTTATTTTGACAGAACATAGACTTCTTACAGGCAGCAAAGCTCTGTGGGTATCCTAGATATTTTCGCACTGTATGAAGCAAAGGTAAAGAGAGACACGAAGTCATACATACCAGCTTTGTTTAAAGAGAGCTCAGCCATTAACTTAAAATGTGACATATGTTCAGCCTCTAATCTTCTGCTCCCTGGTGAGAGYGTCACCAACAGATACAAAAAGGACAAAGAACAGTGTGGGAATTCAAAATGAAAGGCTGAGGATGTGTGCATTATCACACAAGACAAACCGAAGGCATGAATGGTGTTTGAATGCGTCATGTGAACGCAGAGCTCTGCTCCTCATGGACCATGAGCAAAGGAATCGATTTCCATGCARCAAAGATGTTGATGCTTTCTAGATTCACWYGTTGACCTGGCCCACRTCTTGCTGAGATGTTTACACAGTGSCAGGCAAAGAGGTGCTCRCTACCAGTTCACAAGGGCAGGTTACAAGATCTTTAGGCATCATGGGTTAGATTCTTGTAGGRTGAGGCATATTTTCAAGGAGCAAATAGAAGCTTTATAGCTCTCTGTCCCAGGCAATCTTGAGGGTTATTAAAATCTCAGTTAGTAAATGTACATAATGATTAAAAAGGGACTGAATTAAAACCCCACAAAGACTCTTTTCAGGTATTTCCCACAGTTTGAGAACCTGACTTCTACACTTAAATGTTCTCCTACTTCAGAGGCATGACTAATATAGGAAAAGACAAAAATTCTGAATGGCATCAGTTCCATTTATGGAGCTACATATCCTCACTAGAGGATTTTTAGGATTTAGAAGTTTTGCTCTTTAGCCCAATACGATGTCCCTCTGTAAGTTGAAGTCRCAAGGAAAAAAATTCTCGGTTCATGTAAATTAAGACAAATCAGGATTGAAGCTTTTTGATTTATTAATGACATGTAATTAATTCATGATCAGTGAACTATGCATTAAGGATCAATAACAGTAATATAACAGATAAACCACAATACTAGAATCTTACAAAATGTTTATTAAAAAAGAAAAAAAACCTACTTTTCTAAACACCCTTGTRTAACTAATTCCAAGAAGTTCTAATCACACACACATGAGCATATGTACACGCGCACAAACTCAGTCACCCTCTTTCAGGCAGTGTTGTTTACAAGCCCACCCCCCTCTTCTGGAAGTGCAGGTCTGCCAGTTAGACACATCTCTCTTGGGACATTGTTGTGTCTTGTTGGATTTGATGACTAATCTCCGAAATATAGTTTAGCTGCTCAGAATAAGAAGTTGTCATCCAGGCCATTTGACCTGCTCTAGGATGTCCACTGCTAGTGTTTAGCTGCTGCTCCAAAAGGCGTGGATCTACCGTAGATACTGGGTCATGTCTRGCAGCCTAATGTAGATGTTTTGAGGCATCAAATTGCTCTGTGTGSGCAGCTGAACTGAGCACTCATTGACTGTAGCAGGAGCTAGGACATCTAAAGCAAATGTAGACCCTTACGTGTAGCTATCTCAACCTGGAAGAGAATTTCACTCCTTAAGGATGATCTAGTCTCTGCTCTCAGTCTTTCTTATCCTCCTTGGCCCTTCTGCACCCACAGTTGTCACAGTGCATGCACATACTTTTCCCAGCACCCTGTTACCTGCTGCTAGAGGACAGGAAGGGTTGCAAGGGTCGTTCTGGTTATCTCCTGCCATTTAGATCTGGAGCATTCTCGTGATATACTGAGCCTTCAACGTGGTTAATTGACAAACATCAAACTTAAACATAGGCAAAGAGATATTTCAGGGTAACATKCCCAACCTTGGGTAAGTTTTTGCAGGGATGCAAATTTTATTTCAGTCTCCAGAATGGACCAAACAAAAGATAAAATATTCTTTAATAAAACTACTTTAATTTCAACAAAATAATGCATTGTTTTGTTTGTTTATTTATTTATTTATTTATTTATTTATTTTCTCTCAGAAACAGATGGATCATTTTAGCTGAATCATAAATCAGACTGTGGTTAATGATTAAATTCAGGAAAGTTTTATGCAGTTGAAAACAGCATCTTATGGGAAAATATTTATGGGTGTGCCATTTACACAGCTCATTAAATTGCACAYTCAATTTCATAGTCTCTAATATATATAGAATAAAAGCATGTATCTTTTAATATGAATGAGGACTAATGTGAAAAACTGGACTAGAGGCATAGCTGGTTAGAGCTTGTTTYGTTATTTTTCCTGGGGATTTTTTTGGATATTTTTGTTACATTATTTTGGGAATATTTATTCCTTGACAATAACATTGCACAGTTGYAAACAAGCAATACATAACCTGGTCSTCATTAATTTTACGATCCAGATCCAGCAGGTCTCCACAAAGAATGGCTAAAAACAACATGTGAGAGAGAACGCTGAAAACAATAATAGATGACACACTGTTCATAAGCACCAATATTATATTAACTGTTATATCTGTTTTGGCTTTGGCCTAAGTATGTAGAGGGATGAGTTATTAGTTAGTTTAAATTTTTACAGTTCTGTTGATTTCAACAGGAAATGAAGACTTGRATTTCAGCAGGTTTCATCCCTTTAAACACAGAAACAAATTAATTCCTAATAGGACTTTTCTGAATTCAATAACACCATTCATTTCATCAGCATGACTGATTTCACCAGGCTTGCAAACAAACAAAAATTTGACCTCATAGGCCTAATTTTGTGCTGATCTACAAGATAGGGTTTTCACATAAATCATACATTTTTGCCTCATGTTTTGAGGACTACGTGGACATTCAAGTGAGTTATACATATGGAGGTAGAGAAGACAGTGATGCCATTTGCAAAGTTCTATTGTTTTTAAACTGGTAATTAAATAGGCTGGAGATAAGGTGGCCATCTTCCCTGCTCTTTGCTGCAGTGTGAATTTACAAATGACTCGAATCATCGTGACTGAGCTTTTTACCACAAAATAGGAAAWAATCCTCCTTTCTATGTTATGGAAAAAGGAAGGAGAAAAAATGGAGTTTCTAGCTACTCTGAGAATGAGTTTTCTTGGTGCCCAAAGAGCTCTAAGTCACCGGCGCTTTGGATCTGAATGAGGATGTGGGCAGCATCCTGAAAAGGTGATTGACCAGCTAGTATTAGGAAAAACTACATAGGGAGGATAACTCGTAGAAAGGACTTTAAAAGGATCGCAAGGAATTCAGGGAGTGTAAGAGAAAATAAAAGAAAAGGGAAAAAAGAAAAAAAAGAGAAAGAGAAAGAAAAAGAAAAACTAACAGCCTTCAAGGAAAAAAAAAGTTTAATATGTTGAAGTCTGTGAAACTGTTCACTTGAAACTGTCAGAAGAATTCATGCCATACGACATGAAAATATTTCAAGAGGTCAAAGAATAAAATAGAGGCAACAAAAGGGTAAAACATCATCTGAGCAACAGAAAATCCCAGGCGACAGTGCTCACRGATAAAAATGACAGATATATCACTGGCAGACAGAAATCAAGCGAGAGATGGAAGAATTCAATCAAGGTCTAGTTAATAACAAAGTACATGTACCACTGAACCTTGATGGTAGCATATAAGACTGGGGTAGGAATCCTGTAAAGGACTATAGAAAAAAGCTGTTAAATGTACATTTTTGGATGCGGAAATGAAGTGAAYGAGGATATTGTAGGGTTCTAAGCAGAAAATTTCAAAAGGTGTACTGGAGTTCTATGAAAATTGTGAGAGTATTGTGCCCCTTGCATAGATTTTTAACTTATACTTTCCGAAGCCCTCAGAGAAGCTCAAAGCAAAAACAAGACAAAGTTTGAAGTTTCTCGCAGAGGAATGTGAGCGTGGCTCCCATTACTTCAAAATTTGAAACATTTGCAAAGTTGTTTTCCACAGTTCACGGTTAAGAAACTTGCCAGGGCAGCATCTGGCAAAGTCGATTTAAACCCCAGTCCCCAGGCAAGAGACCTCATCATTAGCTGGTTTGTCCTTTTTAGGAGGATGTGATCCTGGGCTGTGGACACGATTAACCTCATTAGGTTTCCCAAAGGGGCGTTCAGATCTCAGCCCAAACGGTGCAAAGAAAACAGCTCATTACAATMGGAGGATCAGAAACTCCCATTTGAAGACTTCCAAAACTTTGTGATCTTAAATCTCAATCTTAGTTCAAAAATATGTATGTGTATTTAGAAAGCATCCCTTAAATGATGTCCTTTACATCAAGCCACAGGAGCCTTTCGCATTTCAGCCACAGCTCAGTATCTGGATTAGGGAGCTCTTAGAGCCCTCCACTTCCCAAGCGCAGGCTGGCAAAGTCACATTACGTTAAAAGAGGGCAGACCAGACCCTGACATTTTTAATGAGACAAAGCTCCCCTGCCTCGGTGAGCGCTTTGCTCAGGTCGGGACCGCTGGGCTTGGCGCAACTCCAGTGCCGGTTCTGCAAACTCTGCTTCGCTTCAGGCTGATCAGCGCTCAGAGGCACAGAGGTGCTGCCGAGACTTCACCGCAGATAACCTGAGGCCAGGTCTCGAACCCTTTCCCGCTTTCATTCTCRGCTCGTATGCATTCAATATTCCCCCCACACCGGGAGCTGGTTGCTTATGCAAACTCATTGGGGAGGGATTTAAAAAAACGCGTCCCGCAGATTTTAGTTGGGAGCTTTGCTGAAGGAGGTTTCAGCGTTTGCTTCAGACATAGCAAGAATCAATCAAAAATATTAACCCCGTGCTAAGTTTTGTCATTTATTATTAAAACTGATTAGAGCAGCTTTATACCGCTTTCTGTGTGAACATATTGCACTCTTTTCCATAAGTCTAACACAATATCTTAAATATAATAGATAATTGATGTATAGGAAAATGTTTAACTGTTGTGCTAAATGCAATCACAGTAATCTTAGTCCTTGAACCATGATAGGATTAAAGTGTATGCAGTCAGAGTGTGCRCAGTTATACTATTAAAAAAAGTGCTTATATCATAGAGTTTAKTCAAATGTTACCATTATGAGAACAATTATAGTGATAAAATTATGTGTACACAAGGTCTCTTAGCAGTGCTGCTATGATAGCAAAATATTCCCCTAAATGAAAKAGTACCCAGAAGGTTTTTAAATGTTGCTCAGAATTTAAATGAGGTATTTATTTAAGAAGAAAAATATTGACRATTGCAGGCATTAACTTTCAAATGTTCCAAATTCCAGCTTTCTGGGTGTTGTTTWTGAAAAGCTACATTTTGCATGATATATATAGTGCTAGTCTACCTGTTCTACAATACAGCCAAACCTTGAGAGGTTCTTCAGCATTTATGTACGTACATACTTTCCCCAAAGSAAAGCGGGCATATCTTTTGTGCAGGAATTCAATATTATTCAGTGGAATTATTCACGCAAAGCAAGAGCTGTTGGCATTTCAGAGCTGTAGGACTTGACACATGTATTATATAAGCAGAAGAATGGGATTAAAAGAGTGTAGAAGTCCAGTGATGAACCCCCACTCRCCCCAAAAGGCTTTGAATCAGACGTACCTAACATTATAACTCAGCTACACTTGGTAAATGATGAAGTGGCTATGCTAAAAGCACCATAAGCACTTCTTAGCTTTTCTCCAGGGTTTGGATAAATCTATTTGTAACTTAACAAAACAGCAAGCTAGATTTTGGGACAAAGCATTTTCCTGTCGTTTGCTAAAACACAGAGAAATATTGCTCGCTGCCRTGAATGACATTCATCGCTTCTGAAATACGAAAGAGCGCGCAGAGCCGTGATCTGACACGGACGTTGAGTCTAAATGACACGAACCCACACGAATGGAACAACAGCGTTGCTACAAAGKCAGCGTCAAGGGCAGCGTTAGCAGAGTTAGCGCTATGTGACATGTTAGCAAAGAGGAATGGGCACACGTGGCAGAAGTGTCTCTTCCCAGGCTGACACCAGAGCAGGACTAACTCCTGCTCCTTAGTCCATCCACGTAAACCCAAGGTTTGGTGACTAAGCACCAGACCAGCTCCAGGTAGCGTCACCCTCTGCTTTTGCCCTTCCAAAAGACTGTCTTCGCGACTCCTGGTGGGTGTYTGTCCATCAGGTAACCTGTCTGTCATACACCTTCTGTCTCAGGAGGGTGAAGGCCTCTCAAGCCCTGTGTGATATTTTCCAGCCCTGTGCAGGTGTCTCGGAYAGTCGAGGGTACCTACAGTGGAACTAGACACCTGTACTTCATCATCTGATTCTCCCCTCTGGTTTCCATACCTCTGAAATTGTGTTCAATGATATTTAGCTGAGGGAGAGCAGCTAAGAACTCTTGTTCCTTAACATACGAATATTCACTGCAGTTTGGTTGTATTTGAGAATGAAGTCAGAACGAAGTGTAGTTTGGCAAATTCAGGTCTGAATAAAGGTTCACAGTCCCTTATTTAAAACTCCACCTAACTTATCATTCCTATTAAAATGTCTCTTGTCAAACGGAGTGAGATTTTTTTCTCACTTACGGCAATTTTACATTTCCATAATATGCCTGGATTTGCTTCTCTCTCCATGAAAAGACACCTCTGACCTGAGAGTTCCAACAGAAAGCAAATTAATGTATAAAGGGTAGCGCTGGCTAAAAGAAGGACAAGTACAAATGAGAAACAAACAAGAAAAAACAACAACAGTGTGTTATGTATGATATTGTAGACTATATCTACATTAGCAAATTAAACGATCTTGYTGAATGTACCTAAGCACTGGAACTCAGCTGTCAGTGTTATTTAATTGATTTTGCCTGAGCCAATTGATTTTACCACTCCCCCAAACAACTCCTGGGCACGGTTTAAGAGTCAGCACAAGCCAGGAACCACTCCCAGCAGGCAGCCTGGAGGTGACCACTCTGTTTTGAAGGTTAAGAAAATGTGGTAATATGAGCACAAATCACTCTGTGCCACTTGGTCTTAGGTGCTCAAGAAAAGTACCAAGAACATTTGCCAGAAGCAACAGAACATTTTTTACAAATGAGAATGCCTCAAATCCCTTATTATACTAATTTTCAGAGTCAGAGGCAAATGTCCCTCCCTTGCAGACAAGAGGAAAACTTGAGAGAGACAGATGCAGACACTCAAAGGTGTTTAGATACCTCAGTCCACTAGCGGACAGACACCAAGGCACTTTGGAGGATTTCTGCTTTATTGCTTTGCTCATCGCTCTGCAGGACACCGTTGCGAGAGCAGAGCTTGATGCTGGGTCTCCCCTTGCGCCCCTTGTGCCATGACCAGATTCTATCCTATCGTGGGGAAAACTGTGTGCAAATAGTGTCCTTTAACACACCGGCTGCTAAATACCACCGTGACGCTGAGGGCATGGCCTGGGGGCGCACACAGGCTCAGACACAGGGGTTCCCAAGCTGGTGCTGAAGGAGCTGGCTTTACAACCAGAAGCTCTGTAGCCAGAGCTGCACCAGGGTTAATTAGTCTCCATGGAGAGGCAGGGCTAATTAGCTATCAGGAAGTCCTCGTTGATGTTACTTTTGGGATCCCAGCATCCTTTTGTAAGTCTATACTGAGCTGTCTATACACACCAGTTTCCCTGGAGCTAACTCAAGGTCTCTTGTCCTGCACTGCCTTTGTAAACCTGCCTGGAAACCTTATTATCTTTTTTCTTTCATTCGTTCTTTTTTTTGTTTGTTTTTTAATCCTAATCTGGACTTTCATTTTTTAAAGGGCTAACAGCCTGGAGTTTGCTAATTGTTACAATTTTTTATGTTTTTCATCTAATGAGACAGGTTCCCYATGTGTAAGTGTGTGGATGCATAGAAATTCATGCGCTTTCAATGAAGAAACAGTTAATCATTTTCCCTTGACATTAAATATATTATTCATGTCAATATGACACGGATGTAAGACTGTCATTACAAGATCATTACAAGGAATTTCTTTATTTGAGACTATGCTAAGAGGGATGATAATTGTTATTGCTAATAAAAGTAACTGCTATTACTTGGATTTTAAAATATAATTACATGGCAGGAATACTGTGCTGCCATTTACTTACATAACCCATGTAATAACCATATAACTAAATTAGAAATGGATGAGGTGGATAGTGGAGATTAAATCCAATCTTTTACCCTTCCGATCGTAAGCAGAAAGTTCTCACAGGTCTGACTGAATAACGAGCACGAGGCCTTTCCGAGGCTGCATGGAGACATTTCTTTCAGCCTCGCGGGAGATGCAGATGATCAGAAGATGAACAAGGCAGTTGCTCACACTGGGCTGGCTAATGCTGCCAACGTTAAAGATGAAGGCTCCCCTATCTATTAGCCACTTTTATGCTGCTGGCCCTTGCAGAGCCGCTCTCTGCTCCTCTATATCTGCATTCTTGTTCATACGTATGGGCGCATTGCAGCTCTCATGCCTTCCCTGGTCTTCCAAGCTTCCCCGGCGCCAGCTCCACCTTGATGTCAGGATGCTGAGGGTCACTGGCAGGCTCCCCATGGCTTCCAGKCACAGACCTCCAGTGACGTCAGAGATAAATTTCTTCCACATAAATAAATAGTTAAGACGAGGAGGCCCGCAATTTATCTGCACCATAGAAAGTTTATCTGAAGAATGTGGAAAATAATAATATGRTTTTTCATCTGCCTAAAGCTGAAGATGGAGTATATAAATACCATATATAGGGAGAACATCCTCTACCTGCTTAGTTAGGGTGTAATAAACATTTTATTTTCCATGAGTTATTGTGACTGTATCATCCTTAAATGATGGAACAGAAATATAAAGTGAGGGCCTGATTCAATCACAAATGCATCAAGCTTCTGTAACATGCCAGTGCTGTTAAATGTATTTTTACACATGTATAAAAATGAGTTTTATGTAGCTCCGTCATACACCATTTCTTTGCATTTTGTCATGTCTGTGTATGTCTGTATCAGATCATTCTGATGAGTGAGAGAAAGAGATAATTGAACTATTCATCTSCTTGCCAAGCTAAGAGTGAGGGATTTTGAGAACCTGCATAATCCTGTAGGGACCTGAAGAACACATCTCTTTCCTCCCAGCGTGGMTGTGATGTATCACGGACAGTTTTCAGCTGGGATTATGCTTAATGCCTTTGTTAATGATCTGGAAGACGGAGCACATCATTAATTCACATTGCAGATGAAGCTGTAGTGGGAAGTATTGCAAAATGCAATGTGAGGAGAGAGAAATAACAGAAGGGGCCTGAAAAGGAGATTAGAAGGAGAGGCAGGAAATGAGATACGGGTGGGGAAAATGCATTTGTGGGAAAGATGCAACCCAGAACTCAGAGTACAGGTGAAGTTGAAGAGTAATTTAAAGCCTGATTAAAAGCCTCTTGACATTAGTGGAAAAGATGCACACTGATTTTAATGGGCCTTGAAACTGATGTCTTTTAAAGCACTCTGAGTTCCTTGAATGAAGAAGGCAATATATGGCAGGCCTGATGCTGTAGGGGAGAATTTGTAGTGTATGTTAGTAGCAGGAAGAGCCAGGGCGACACTTACAGAGGTATTTGGAACTATGAAAGCAATAACAGCATTTTCGCTCCCTCTTCTCTCTGTGCCTCCTATCCCTCATGTTTCTGGTAGCTGTGCAGGTGAATGACAGCATAGTTTATAAGTACAAGATACTTCAGTGATGTATGTGAAAACCCAAAAAGCGCTTACATTTGGCACCCTCTTCATGTTTCAAAACTTTGCCATTCCACCCCAAAATGCTCTTTAAGAGGTTGGAACGCTGCAATAGAGAATAGCATTTTGGTGGTGTGCAACAGAGRTTGTCTAATAACTGCTTGGAGAATGCATTGCAGAGAACTTTGTAGATGCACTTAATAGTTTGTGCTATGCATGAAATGTTAAAACAGTCCTTGTTCCTCCCAAAATCTTAACACAAAGGATTCCTCCATTTGATTTATTAAATGGACATGATAGAGTAGGAAAGGCATGCATCTGAAGTGGCAGCAACTCATTCACATGCCTTGAGCACTTGATCTATTTTTTAAATCAAGCATATACACGGAGCAAGAAAATAATCTTCAATAGTAACATAACCACCGTCTTTCCTGGTTGATTATGAACCCTAATTAAAGCTCATTTATTAATTTTAATTGTGCTACATGCTGAGACATTAATGAAGTAACATACAAATGCTGTCCTAGAAGTAAGCTATCATGACCTCTATAACTGTTATATGTATTTGGAAACTGTACAGAACCTTTTTGCACACTTAGTGAACAGAACCCATTAAATAATTACAAGAAACCTTACACAGTGTTAAAATATATACGTATATTGTATCACATTTGTCAAAAATGTCTTTTATTTGCACTATTTTGAATGCTTTTATTTGTGACTTTTGTGGGTTTTTTCACTTCTGTCGTATTCACTTTCTTCTTCCATTTTCACCTTTCCTCCTATACTTTTCCTTTTTTTCCCCAAAGAAAATAAGAAAATAAAAAGACAAAGCAAAGACAAAATAAATGGAAAAAAGAGAAAGTGAAAGAACAAATCTATTTGGAAAACGAGTGTTACAAAACTCAACATAAAACAAAAACGGGAACAAAACATTTTTCATTCCCCTTGTGCCACTTTTGCTGAAAAAATGGGGGAATGAGGGAGCACAAGAAATTTTTCTTATTAAGTTTTAATTAACAAGAAACATCTTGGTAAACATATGCACATATATAACTTCATTAACTTTTCTTATTGGGAAAGGAGGGAAATGGACCCTTGAAAACTTTGTTCACTTTAAAAGAACCAATGTTGCAGCTCATTGAATGCAAACAATTATAAAAAACAATAAAAGAATAAGTGATAATGAGAAGCTCTAGTGTTTGTATCTATGCTGAAATGTGTCTAGATCGTCTCTGATCATGTAGACATATACCCATGCACTTCTAGTGAGTTGGACATAGAGTTTTCTTCAAAATCTACATTCCCCCAGATAGGGAGTGGCATTAAGGGCTCGACTTTGGTTCGTACTTAGCATTGTACTAGAAATGCAAAAGCTCCTTTATTTTTGTTTTACTCCAAGGCCTTTTTGCATTGCCAGAAAGGTGCAAGAAACATTAGCAGGTAAGATGCTCAGGATTTCCCAATGAGTACCACCACCCCAGTAGGGTACCTGGATAAGTTGTCACTGTGGTGAAAACCGCTCACCATCACCAACAGGACAGGTGAGCAGTTTTATGGGCTCGATTTCACATTGTAATATTTTCCAGTTTGACCATATTCTTCATTGTTGCCTTTTAGCAGAGGGTTTATTTCTGCTGAAAAGTTCCATCTCTGGCCTCATTTGGAGTTAGCTGGCTCAGAGGAACCATCCAAGGCTTGTTGCAGAGATCTATCGACCTTGGCCTGGAGAAGCACAGTCACACAAGCGGCAGCCCTGCCCACCCGCGAGCCAAACAATTACGCACCACATGCCTGCTAGGCAGAATAACCACATTTTCCTGTTTGCTCTGCGTGCCAGCTGGCTGTAAAATGTAGGATGCTTGCACAGGAGCGTGGCATTTTTGTTTCCAAATAAATTCCTGCATAGCTATGACCTCCAGTAAAGTCCAGATTAGCACAGCCTTCGGTATGGGGGGTGACAGAGACAGGCTGTTTTGAGAATCGGGGTTGTATTCTGATAGTTTGACGAAGGCACGTGAAAAAGATCTGGAGGAGACAAAGGAGTCCCTTGGTGCGATAGAGGAACTTAGGTATGATACGTAATGCATATCAGATAAATGCTGTGGTGTTCAAAGCTCCTTCAGCTCCATAACAGAAAAGTACAATTTACAACAGTTGTGTGCACATTGTTGCACCTGTGTCAGTCCTAAATACCTCTAAATTGCAGTCAGTGAAGCAGCAGTTATTCCAGGCGTACCTTGGTTTGTCTTGTCATACGACTTGCCATATGAAATATTCCAGACRATGTTTTTTGACCCAAAGGGGGTCAACATGACCTTAGTAAACAGAGGTAGATAAATCTATATAGACAATGACAAAACCTTAGCTGAGGTAAATCAGGATCTCCCCACTGATTTACACTGATAATATGGATTTGCAGCTTCACACTTCTATATAGATTTAGTCATATTGAACTATGAACTGATATGACACTGTTAAGCAAAGAAGCTCTGAGATCACGGAATGAGTATCAGCAGCTTTTTCAAATGCTTATTAGAAAACTTTATCCTAGTATTTGGGTAATTAAAAAATATGCTTGCTTTGGAAAAAAAAAAGAGTGAATACTAGCAATAGGTGAGTGTAAATATGTACGCTAAAGTTCGAAATAGGAGAAAAACAATGCTGTAATATGCTTTTTATGAAAAAAAAAATCTCTCGGTGGTACTTTCCACCTGTAGATTTGAAAGCGCTTTAGCAAATGTTAATGGAATACGGCCAAATCTTCATCAGTCTGGATTTGTTATTTATTAGAAATTAATTATTTCAGGCTAAAATCAAATTGTGGTTAAGCTGTTGAAATAGTTAGGAATATCTTTGAAAAAGCATATCAGTCTGTACAAATATTTGCATATTTGTCTTTAATCTAAGAACAAGTGGTACAACAGACTAAAACTGAGGATTTATATTTACTAAGTGTGTTTCTAATGCCATTTATGAAATATTATAAGCAAAACAAGCAAACAAACAAACAAAAAACAGAAGCTGGTTCTTTGCTTGTATTTTCAAGGCTATTTTCTTCATGTTCCTTTGAATCTTCTTCTTGAAGCAACTTGGAAAAAAAGTTGCCTTGTTTTATACTACATTGTTTCCTGTTTTCCTTTCTCAATTTTCCTGTCATCCAATCTCCAAGCATCAGTTTAACCATGGGGTAGATTTCATTTCACGTACCTTTGTGAATCTAAAAGTTAGAAACCCAGAATTTCCGTCCTCAGTGTATTGTGCAGAATCAGCCAACTAACTCTCCTTACCTCCCTCTGTGGAGATTTCAAAAGGACTGTGTGATGTCCCCAAAACTACTGAAGAAGCCCTTCTCGGAGCTGAGACCTCCTTCAGGTCTTCCTTTCAACCACAGAGCAGAGATCCCTCCAAAGGAACGTTGATATCTCTGTCTTGACCATGCATGTTAGGGTGGGCTGAATCTGAAGATACCTAAACCTTGTCCTTGGTCTACGTCAGGAAACTACAGTGACTCCTTTAGTCTGGATAGAGTTGGATGGGGAACACCTCATCCTTGTGCTGCTGCTTTTACTGAGCATGTTATGAGCTTTGTGAAGGCGGGTTATGGAACTGGTGCACTACACTTAATGGTAGAGGCTGTCCCATTTACAAACATTTGTGGTCAAATAAAGATAGTTGTTGCCTCACACAGTTGGGGTGCTGGAGGGATTACTTGTCCAAGTGGAAGAACAAAAACCAACAATTTCGTCATATTCTGGCTCATATCTACTGCAGAGAAGAACCTGAAGTAAGTCTGATCTTAAACATTATCAGAAAATGCAAAGACACGTTCATTTTTCCTCATGCTTCGGAATCTGCTTTTTCCTCATAAAACACTAATATAATATATAATCAATGACTGACCATGGACTCATCTGTTCTGGCCTTTATCCAGCCTTTCTTAATCATTCTTTTGCTGCTTAGTCAAACTTTTGCAAGGTTTGGTCTGTCCTGTCCTGTCCTCTCCTCTCCTCTCCTCTTCTCCATGCCACATTTACTTATTTGATGTGGTTACTGAGGAAATAACAGTTGCTGCAATAACAATATTATGGCTTTGAGAAACTTGCTCATTACTTATAGCTGGTTCTATTTCTATCTTAAGAAACTTCTTATGAGTGCACTTAATATTCAGCCTTTCGATTTTCCTTTTTCAGTTCATTAATTTGAACAGTAATTTCATCCATTTCAACACTGAACTGCAATCATGTACTGTCTGGGTAAAATACTCTACTGATAAATCCAATAAAGTCATTTTCCTTACACTCGCTATTTCGCTTACAGTATACACATTACYATAACCTAAGATGCACCTGCTGAGTTAGAAGCTATAAGTTGGTACGAATATAGAGTTTTCTTTTTAAACTCCTCCAAACAAATGATTGCTTTGACCCTCAAGCTATAGCAGTATCTCATTACTTGGGATTTAGGAACTTTTAAAGGGTTACTTTTCTGTTTTATGTATACGTCACACTTCTAATTTTTTAGGGCTTTAAGTCTTCCCCCTCTTGCTTCATGTCCTGTCACATCTGTGGGATTGTTTATGCTGTTATGACTTTTTCAGTGAGTTTATGGGGACTGAATATCACAAATGAATATGCACAGGTAGGTAACAATTGGCATTTCAGTTAGAATACTTGAATGACAGCTGTGGGGTTGTTCCCTAGCTCTCCTGCAAAACAGCCCTGGTGAGCCCCTTTAGTAATCTGGACTGAGATGTACTGCAATCAGTGTCAAAGCTCTTCTGGACTGCAGCRTGGCCAAAATTCCCATTTGATCTTGGCAGGTGCCCAATTTCCCCATCTGTGAAACATGGATAAAAGACATTCGCTCCCACAGCTTTATCRTGAGGACAACTTTATGCATGATGGTGACATATTTAGAGATGATTCAGGGCCAGAAAGATGACAGATTAGTGGTTTTGAGGAGATGATAACTATAAGCACTTCTTAGACTTTCACAGCAATAACATTGCTACATTCTAATGCCATATAAGATTGTAAGAACAGCACTACTGGATTAGACCCCACTGATACTGATCTCTGACAGTATCAAATATTTAGGCAAAAACTGTAAGAAGGCAGCATCCAGTGATTTTTTTCCTCTGAATGTTTTCTCATCATCCAGCCATCTACAGCTTTGGGCTTTTATCTGTGTTAGAAGTTATACCTACATCTTTGTTCTTGCTACTTTTGATGATCTCCTCTCTGTAATACAGTTAAGAAGCTGATGTTTTATTTTTTATGCAATTAGGCAAGGACAAGACTTTTGTGTCTTGTTTCTCAATATTTCCTTTGTTTGATGAGTCCAGCTTGGTGACATACGAGATAATCCTAATCACTACCTATCAAATAATCATGCGTATTTATGGAGAAATTTTCATGTCAGAAATCCCAGGTTTTCAGAGCATCCCTGTGAAAGCAAAATGTAAGAACTGCACCTTAGTGGAGCTATTTGAACTTCACAGGGCTTGTTTCATAGGGTCTGAAAGAATTTTGGTTTGTAGGGATTGGAGCGGAATCAGCTTAAATCAACATTTAAGGRATGAACCTTCAGAAGGATTCCTCACATCAAGACTCTCCTTATCTGCATAGTCAGAAGGCATTATCTGCGCCCAGGAAAGCTCTGAAACCCAACAAGTTCAAGTTGCCTGTTGCACAGAAATCACTTCTCTCTCCATTTGTCTTTTAAGCGCAGGCATCAGCTGGTCTGGGCTAGCTGYGAAAGAGCCGTCATTACTCCTCCAGGTCGCTGAGCTGATGAAGCTTTGCGATGGTCTAGAGGCTGATTGGCTCTTTTTTTCTGAGCTGTTCTGACCACTGTAAAGATAGCCTTGGAGATGGGAGTCATTATCTGAGGCAGGGAAGTGAGAACAGGAGATTTCTAATCCTAAAATGAAAAAAAAAAGTGAGAATGCACCTTCTTCTGCCTCTTATTTTGAGAGAGGAAGGCTTTTCATTACAAAAAAAGGATCCAGCAAAGTTGCTTTGATTTAAGACATTAAGAGATCATAYGAATAGGATATTTTTTTCTATATGCTTGCCTGAAATTCTTGGAGCAACCCCAGGAAGCAACAGGTTTCGTCTTAATATCTAGTTATTATTCTGTGTCTAAGCGCTCATTATTTACTACTGTTTACTGTAACTTTCTCACACCTTCCCACTTTCCTTATGAATAAAAGCACCTGCTTATTTTGGGCTCCCTGCATTTCAGATATTCCACCACAAGTGAGGACTTTGATTTGCTAACAAGTTATTGAGGGGTAAAAACTCTCTGTGCATCATGATGGGATTAGACCAGATGGGCAGAGCACAGCGAGCASTTCACAGAYATCGAAAAGGAGAAGGAGCCTGTCMTCCTTCTGCATCTTGCTTCATCCACCCMTTTTTCTTGGCCTGTGCTCCCTCGTGCTGGCTCTGGTGCCTCCCTGATACAACAGACTGGCASAACATTAATTTGCTGGAAAAAAGTGAATGGTAGGTATTTCACTGAGTTACGGTGCTGTATCAGATGCCAGAAGGATCGGATTTGGGAATATGTGTGCCCATAGCTGGAGCAGGTCTGTAAGCATTTGGAAAGGAGTGGATGCTTCTGTTGGATACAGTGAATAAATGGATGGGACTTTCCCAAATATCTAACTCCAAACTGAGGCAATTATGTTTTCTTAACCTGAATTGCTGACGTTGCCTTTTTTTCGAAGACCAGATCATGGAGAAAGGGGCAATCTCAGCTGCTGACCTGGCAGTTCCACTGCAACTCCGTCTCATATATTTGTTTCTGAGGACACTGTGCTTTGATATTTATTAATGAATATTAATGAATTAAAGGCAGAACCTTCGTTTCTGAGGGGGGGGGAGGGAATCAAGCATTTTTTTGCGGTTTGTTTAAATAGAAAAGCACATCTCTGACAGTGCCTGTCATTGCATCCTGCAAGCCCAAAATGCGGGTGGAGGTCGTTGTCAAAATATGAATGCCTGCTCCCATTTTAGATGTGCCACGGATGTCCGAAACATCTGCGTGGGGCTGGCAAACATGAGCAGGACCTATGGAGATGTGTGGTCTCTGGAGGGCGAGGGGAAGCTAGGAAGAACACCTTATTGCCCCAAAACGGCACGAGTTGTCTGTGTGTAGGCACCTCAGTCCCRAAGTTTCTGAAGTGTACACAGGCCCTGTTTTAATCACTATCGTTCTTCACTTCAGATAGAAAATATTGACATAAAAGTTTCAGGCGTTTAACAAGAGCAAACATTAAAATGAGTACAAATATTTGCTCATTTATTTTTCATGATATACTTAGGTCTACTGAGGGAGACAATGTATCTTTTTTTAGATATCACAGGCTATTAATACTGCATAACCATTTCTACTTTACTAGTATTTTTGTTGTTGCTGTTCTTCTTATTATGTTATGCAGTATGTTTAACTGTTGCCTCTCTCAAGATTTCCAAGAAGTCTTACACAAACTTTCCCACTGCAAAATATCATTGTACTGGAACACCTGTAACATCCCTTTCTTGTGATGATTTAGGGAGTSGGATGGTGGATTTTGCAAACCTTTGTAGTTCTTATACAAGCAAAACTGTTTCTTCTGTTTGTCTTTATGGCATATCAAATATCTGTGGGGTGAGACAGCTAAAATGCGTAAACATGCTGAGGAATTTAAGGCTGCTTTATTTATTTATTTATTTATTTATTTATGATTAAAGAAACACCTTCTATGGGCTATATCTTTGTCTTCCTTTCCTCCCTCCATTAGAAACCTGGAAAATAGAAGCATTTAGGACCAGAAAATGGATTATTTTGCTAAAAACAAAACAAAACAAAAAAAAAAAAACAAAACTCTTTTTGAGTGATTTACCACAATGTTTATATCCTCATGTGACTCTCTGGGTTACTTTTTATTAAAGAAAAAAACCAATATCTACATCTTAGACATTTCTTCTAGGTGCCAAAATTAAGCTAAGTCATACACCTGACTTCCTTAGGTTGTGGCTCCCAAGGCTGTGAGCACCTAAGTTTTCCATCTCAGGTACTTGGCCATAGCAGYGTTCCCTAGTCTTCTTACTGCTTAGTTGTGCACGGTGAAAAAGGAGAGCTGCTGGTTTGCCTGAGTTATTGCCTGCGTGCAGCAATTGCCTTTAACAGAATTTGTCTTACATCTTCAGAAGAACATGTTGCATTGGCTACAGTTTTTTAGGCTGCACATTCATTTCTCCRTGCAGAATATCTTTTAAAGACTCCTAAGGACAGATTTCTTGCTATAGTAGAAGAAAAAAGCATTATAGGAAGTTAAATGCAAACTACACATTAAATGTTGAGAAGGACAATGAATGATAAAAGCAGTCAAAACTTTAGCTTATCTAATTTAAGCATCTTTTATTGAACTGCATGACTAGGTCCTCTGAATGGTGATATCTACTGCAGATTGTATTCTCTTGCCAAAAAATGATTAAATAGGCTCTTRGTAATAACTTTGATGACTAGGAAAATATTGATGGGTTTAATTTCATCTTCTCAAAAATATATATTCTTCTGTAATGAAGTATAGCGAAAGAGGAAGTAGAGGGGTAAGTTGCTTATAGAAATTAAGGTTTATGCCAAGAAATCAGATTTGCAGTTACAACAGTTTTTTTTTCTTTTTTTTTCTTAAAGAATTGATCAAACCAAAATGAGACAATACTGAGCAGATGTTTCAGAAGGAGTTTATTAAAGAAAGGGAGGATTAAAGCAGGTAAGGGATCTTTTCATGTGGCCTTGACTTATGTATTCAAAGGTCAGCTGAAAGCYGCAAAGAAAATCAATTTGTCACACGCTGCTCTGCATGAGTTTTGGCTGTCAATGAGCCGGAGTGAAAACACTCCACAGACGGGGCCTGKCAACCTCGCAAGAACAAGCACGCACCTTCAGCTCTTCTACCCTGCTGAAATGGCTTCCTTCCTTTCCCGCCTCCCGCACCCGTGTAGCTCTGGCAGGCCTTCTCTTTTAGGTGTGCTGGGGCAATGAAAACCCAGATCTGCCTTCTGAGGTCGAAAGAAAAGACGAAAGTRCATGATAAAACCAAAATCATGCAAAGCCTTTATTGGAAAAAGATTTTTTAAAGGTGACCAGTGTGTTACAATGAGCCTGTTAGTGTGGGGTTCCTTACCTGTACCAGATAAACACTGAGCACTTGAAAGTACTTTTAAAGTATATATAATTTTTATATATATATATATATATATATATATAATTTTTTCCCCCCCCTGTATATCTCTTTTTTTCTATAGTAAAAATTCAGGCCCTATTTAGCCTGGAAGACTGTGATTCCTGAAGAAGCAGAGTCATGCTGAGATCATAAGAACCAAGCAGGAAAAAAAACGCGGTAATAAACTAGCCATTCAGTCAGGGGTGGAATTAATGAAGCCTGATTACTGATGCAGCTCCCTGGTGTGGATTCTCTGATGTCTAGCAAGGATGCGTCTCCCAGCCCTGCCCTCGGCGGGGAATTCTCTCCTCTCCGTAGCCACCTGCTTTCGTGAAATTTGCAGGAGTGCGGTAGCGCTTGAACCGCTGGTCTCCGTAAGCCTTCACTGAGGTTGGTCAATGGATTCAAAAATTGCTTGGGGAATGAAGGTGAACAGTGAAAAGACGGGTTGAGATGAACTAACACACACACAAATATTCRTACACATACATGCTTCTTGATCATGAAAGACCTGTTTCCAAAGGAAACTRKCTACAATTAGGKTTTTTTTTTCCTATTTTTTTTGTTAATGACAATTACCTCCATTAAATATAATTTCCATAAATTTCCATTAGTTAACATTCTGCATAAAGGAAGCCTAGAAGAATTCTGACACAGTCCTCCCCAAAAGCAGGTGGGAATTTTAGTCCTTTTTTATTCTGCTCTGGTGCAAACTACATATTGTGGTTAATATGGACACCACATATACGATCAAGGGTCAWGCTTGCTTTCAGAGCACTTCTAGACCACTCCTTCAGTGAAGCAGGTTTTACAATTAGAAGATTAAACTATTTTCTAATCAGTTCTGCTTTCTTTCCAGTTCTGTATTCGAGTGTTCTGGAAAAAAGCTGTTTTCCAAATAACTTCACCTCTCCCCCTCCCACCGTTCAGAAACAGAGGATTTTGGGGATGGGAGGTGGTGGGTAGCTGAAGCAYGCTGGGAGCAATCATCTGTTATTATTGCTAGAGACTGATTTGAATTGCACGAAAATGTCATCTAGATTAAGCCACAAAGCTCGCATCTGCTTGGGTCTAGGGAATCATCATGATTGATCTGTATCACATTTCGATAGCTGAAGCTGTGTCTTCTGTAAGAAAAAATATAGGGTTTTGTTTCTCATCAGGATTAAAATCTTGGCATAGATTACTTGTGGGGACAATACACGGTAATTTCTACCTTTGTGCGGTGAGCTGGAGTCAGCCTGGGAGAAGAAAGGAAGGAAGGAGAATGCTAGTTTTTGACTTTCAAGGATTGTGGCTTGAAATAGTGAGTGGATCTGAAGAAATATTGAATTTTCAGTTTTGAAGATATAGCCGGATGGGATATTTAAGTTCTAGATTTACTTCTCACTCACCACTGTTTTTCCTCTGCACTTCGCTCAAGACAATTTCAGTTTTTAACTTATAATACTCAGAGTTAGGATTTGGGCAACTACAGGAAAAAATGTAAGTAATAAAATAGCTGCCAGATCTTTTTAATTCAAGAAAAATTGTGATTGGGTTGAAGTTAATAAAAACTTGGGAGGTTTTTTTTTTTTTTTTGGATGGTTGATTTCTTTTACAAAGATAGGTCAAGCTGAGCTTGACTGTGCCCCTTAATATAGAATATTAATTATAGATGTATCTAGAGAACATTGTTAGTCAGAGTAGCTAAACAGAAAATATACAAAACATTAATAAATAATAATATGATTAAAAATCTCTCTTAAACTCTCCAGTGCCACAGAGAATTTGGATGCGGAGAAAAATGTTGAGTTTTAAACCCATAATTAAGCTACACTTTTCCATAAATAACCTTCACAGTATTCAAGAACTGATGAGTCTGCTCAGTTAATATATTTACTGAGAAAACTAATTTTCCTTCAAAAAGCGTATTCTTTGTCTTGTTCACATGACAGATTTCCTTTGATATTTGTTTTTTTAACAAAAACATTTTTTTCAGCTAAATATATATTTTTCTACATCAAACCTTTAATTTGATAGGAAAGGAGATAGGAAGACGAAAATATTTAGGTAAATTCCAGTCATTAAATAAATATATGGGATTATTGACTGGAGACTGATTGTCAACCAGAGACCTAAGCTTTGCGAGGAGATGTCATGCAGGCAGATGTTATAAGAACAGAGGTTAGTCTTAATATGGGGAAACTGCCCTCTRATATGATGAAGGTGCCAACAGAGAGAGAAACTCATTACGCTCACAGTGTTTTCTCCAGTCGGAAGATTTGCTCAACCATAGCTATAATGAAGGCAGTGCTGACTGATCCCCTTGCCTCGACAGCTGTGAAAAATGTGTATTTTTTCAAGCCAGTTTAAGCTTTTAGGAGGCGCCTCCCTCCTGACATCTTTGACTTTACGGAGAGCCCCGCTACTCGGCTGTATGAATGGCCGGGGCAATAACTAAGGGTATAACACCATTATAACCGTTATTAGAGTTCAGGAATAACCCAGTGGGTTTTTTTTCCCAGGGTGAACCTCACACACACCAGTGCCTACAGCAACCCTTCCCCACCTCCCCTCGTTCGCCGGCTTCATTCGCCGTGCAAGCAACTCTTTTCTAAAAGGCATCAGGCAAAAAAAGTTGCCTCTCAAGGAGCAGTGTTTTCCCCCCARAAAAGACTTCTGACACAGCCTCACCCCAAAACAGGTGGGATTTTTCCAGCATTTTGTACTCTCAGTGCAAGTTTTGTGCACTGATTTAAGGACACAGGGGGTGACACTGGATTTCAGGGCACTTCTGGGACTGCTCCATCAGCGAGGTTGGTCGGAGTAGGGTTTTTTTAATCTTTAACTTGAAGATTTTGAWCCTTTGCATGGACGTGTTTCTCAGGGTGCCACGTTGGCTGCCAGTCCACCAGGGGAATCGCGGCTCTTCCTTCCACATGCTGCCTTGCGGTGAGATCAGGGTTAATGTCCAGCCCACGTAATCTGTGGGATCTTGCTCGGTCTCCAAGCGCCCAGCTGAGTTTGCGTGTATTTGTCCAAATATTGATCCTCTCTCTCTCCTGTACTCTATGTGGAGGGGAAAGAATATGCGATTTGTTGTTCCTTGTAATTAAATAGTGATCACTGTTGTTATAAAAATGTTCTTGATGCACGGTATTAATTCGGTGTTTCTGAGAAGAAGCTCTTCTTAAAAACAGGTTTGTTTATACAATCTGGCACACTCGGATTGTCACGGAAAAGCTTTTGCCTCTGATATTGCGCGCCCCTGGCTGCACGTCAAAGGCAGGACTGCGTTTTTAGCGAGCAGGATATCAGTAATCAAGACCTGTCATGCAGATCTGCTGGGAGAATTTTGCCGTTATTGTCTTTCCCCTAACAAGCTGGTGCCTAGTTCGTGTCAGTGGGACTCATCTGATACGGTATAATGAGAGCTGCAGTTGTGCCTGTCCTCTGCGAAGCGAAAAACAGGTCAAAAAGTTTACGAAGGATCATGCTAATGGGTTCAGAGACCAAGATGCGCCGAAAGAAAATCTCTTTTCCAATGTTGCCGTTAGACAAATGGCTTTATTCTCCTGACACTTTTACAGCCCCCTACTCAACATCTACTTAATTTAAAGGAGTGGGATACATAGTTCTGTGCAGGCTCCAGTAGGAGCCACTAGGTAGGGTTTTATTTATTTATTTACTTATTTATTTGTATATTTTACTTACGATCGTGCAAGAGGCAGGTAGTTCACAGTATTTTATAGCTCTCTGGCTGAGCTCGCAGCGCTTCTTGCTTACACTTTGGTGGCATCCTAAGATTTCATGTCTAGTATTGCTAAAGTTGTGTATTCAAAGATGACTGAAAAAGGTCCCCAAAGCTCATGATATTTCATTACACCTCAGGCCTTTGGGGATTTTTTTTGGCATTTTGCTTACATTTGAGTCAGAATTTCTATTGCTCCTCTTTTACCAGGGAAAGATGGTGGTTACAAGCATGTCTTTATTTTTTCTCTCTTTTTCTCATACATATAGGATCCGCTATCCATATCTGTAATATCCAAGCATTACAAAAAATAAAAATAAAAAATTGTGATTGTATTTATCCAGTTAGTATGTGTCAGGAAAATGTTATTCTTATTTTGCAAATAGGAAAATAACTCACAAACTGTGGGATTTGTCTCACCTAATTTAGATGTCTGTAATGCAGATCTCTCCATCTGAGCTGTTCAGGAGAACTCTCTATATAGTGAATGGAGAGAAACGGGTACAATTCATCTTCCCTGTTCTATATCTCCTGTAGGTTGGGATGATTCACACCCTGGAAACGCCTATTTCTTTTTATTGACAGTAAAAGAGAGCTCAGATACAGATGYCTGTAATATAGAAGGTCTGATGAATCCAATCCTAATAGAGTGAGCAATTTTCCCAAGATAACATTTGTATTTTATGGATATTTCTACACGCAGCATTCAGATACCTATGTAACTTCATACTAACTGCAGTTGTTCTTGCTGCGGGCTAATTTACTTTTCTCAGAACTGTCATAATAAACTATTACTCATTTCTGAAAAAAAAAAAAAAAGATAAGAGATCTATAGCCACACTGCAAATGCCTTGGCAGCAGTGTATTTGTGCTTTCAGCACCAGCGAGGAACTGAACCCTCATGCACAAAGCTAATGTCTTCACCACTGGGTTATTTTTTCCTGTGAATTAATACTGGTGGTAATAGGAAATTCTTGGAGCAGTTCACCCAGGAGAGAGAATTGCATCCTTGTGACATTGTGTATACTTCTCTCATTTCCAGAGCAAGAAATAACCAGCCTTAAAATATACATTGTGGGTGAGCCAGGGATCTGCATTAGTTTCCCATACTGATCTTGCATTTCACCCAGCTGTGAGAGGACACTGGAATACCTCTAAATCCTTTGAAGATCAGTATGGGAAATCCTTTTGCCTGAGATTTCCCTTTTGAGGTCTCCTCTAAGAAATCTAACTTCCATTGAAAAGTTAACATGCTAACATGGAGTACTGGAAATAAATTTCTCACCCCRAACCCTTACACAGGGAATTTTCTAATCAAAATACTTAGTCCTTAGAGAAGCATTTCTGGGCAGCATCTTCTCTAGCACTATGGCAAAAAGTAATCAGTTCATATTTGCAATGTATCCTCAGTTGCTTAATAGCAACCTGCCCACAGTAGATAGGGTAAAGAAATAAAAGAGATTAAATACATATGTATGTATATGTATAGATATTTGCATATATATATATACACACACATACATATATATATTAATTTTGGTTGTTTCTTGCTTTGGAAATATAATTTAGTCTTTKTTTTAGTCAATAAAAAGACTTGTGTCTTTGAAGAGGAATACCCAGACTGAAGTTTCTTCAGTAGACTTGGAGGGGGGAGAAAATAGTATCCTCAGACCACTCAGAATCTCAGTGTTCGTTAGAAGAAGCTTGTTTATTTTAGTTACATTACAGAGAGTTGATTCTATATTTAGGGGAAAAAAAATAAAAAATCACTCATTACCTTCTACATGAATAATTTGCCCTCTCCTGCAACCCATCCCTATGGGGGGCCTTGCTTCRGATGATCTAATTCTGTCAATATAAAGCCATCAGTGCCTCTGTGGGGACTGTATGCCTTTATAAATCACTGTTTTAGAGAATAAATGCAGTATGCTCTGAAAATATCCCCTAGAACTGTTGAAAGGCTACACTCTGGCAAGCAAAATACCAGGACCTCTAGCATATGTTACGCTCCGCAATAAACTGTTTACCCATTACTGAATTGAAGGGCAAGAGGCACACACTCAGTTAGAGGAAAGGTTTGCATATTATCGGACAGGAGTAGCAAAGCAGCAGRGGTAGCACGGTCTCCGTCCAAGGCTGTGATCCTACCAGATCTCATAAAACACGGAGGACAGGGGGCCAACCCAGCGCTCCAAGAGAACGACCTTGAAGAAGCAGCACTGGAGAATGCTATGTACGTGGTTAATTCTACCTCTGCTCATCTTTTGTTCAATTCCTTTCGCACTTTTATTTTCTCTGTTTTTTGTCTGACATACAAAATTACTGTTCTGGCAACTTACCCTCCATTGTTATTTCTGTTACTCCAGCTCGGTTTTGAGCTGGATTAAACAGATTCTGTCACTTAGCAATCCAATAGTTTTAGGTTTTCAGAGGCTTTCTGTCCTAATATATACCTTAGGACTTCTTTAAAAGTTCATCTGGTATACAGATAAGCTTGTTTCCACTTTTCATTGTAGAAATTGTTGCATTCTTATACGTAGCAGCATTTGTTTACTCATAAAATGATCTGAATAAAATAGATTATATATTTAAGGTGGAATGATCATTCTAGATTAGCACATCACTGTATATTCTCGTCTGGAAGTAAAAGAAATTCTTACTAAGTTGGTTTGATCTATTTTGGAGTAATTTTGAAGTTACTTCAGAATAACAGCGTCCACATGTGATATTAGCTGGATTTTTTTTTTTTTCCAAAATGACCATGGGCATGGACAAACTTTAACTGCTGGTGTAGGTTCTGGCCTGCCAAAACCTTTACCAGTGAAGGTAACCAAATGAAAAGAAAAACTGATCAAGATTGAATCAAGTTGCACCAGCCTGAAAACTCTTGCTTTTCTGTATTACTTCTCTTTGTCCAGGTCTACTAGTAATGAGATTAGTTATCTTCTGGTGTTTCTCTGGAGACAGGATGAATTTGGAGCTATTGTGTAAACTGTAATTGTAATTAATTAGAGTCTTTAGACTGAGAGAAGTTTACTTTGGTGGTGAGGGGTGAACATATTTCCAGTCCTAGCTTCTGGAAAAAAAAACAACAGTCTCTGTTTGGGTAGTCCATGCACAGACATGTGTCAGAAAGCCTGGGCCTGAAAAGTATTCCCTTCATGGATCATATACAAACCCAATTATGGTAAGATGTTTGTTTGCCCTAAATTGTGCTGCTAAGGCATGGAAGCATTTAGTACACATTCTTGGAGCAGCATGGAAATTTGGATGTCTTATGGCAGAGTACAGAGTGCGGCTGACAGAGGCAGCCAACAGATGTGGCCGTTCATGCAGCAGCTCTGGTCTCTGCTTTGAGATCTTCCGGGACTATGAGGTTGTTGGGGGATTCCTGGGAACCCCTTGAGATACTTGAGGGTGCCTCCTGCTGCCAGGTGAGGAGAGCAAGGCAGAGACAACCACAGGAGGCCTCAAACCCTTCTGAGAAGCTCTAGCAAGCTTGAGCAGCTGCTAAGGAGCTCTGTGGGCTGCCCTTGATCCAAGGGTGATTGGCACCTTCGTTCCACCTGGATCGGGGCTAGGGCAGGTCAAACACCCTTTTGGCCAGCCCTAGGAAGAGACTATATAAGAGCCAGGCCCACCACAGACCTCCCATGCTGTAGCCAGCAGGTCTAGCAGTGTGCAAAGGGGGGCCTGGTAATGCTGCTCAGACCAGCGCATGTATCTTCAGCTGTGGTGATGACGCACCAATGGTCCGGGGGTCCCCAATGGCTATCAGAACAACTGTCCCTGCAGCAACAGTGACTTTGACCTGGGTGGAGCTTCGAGAGGACGCAGCTCTGTGAGCCTCGGGCTGCAGGGAGGGAAGCCTGGATCCTCTTGCTGAGGCTGGGGCACAGGTATTGCATGGACGAACAAGGGGCTCCTGAATAACTGAAACATAACAAGAAAGTGTATGAGAAGTGGAAGCAAGGACAGGTGACTTGGTAGGAATACAGAGACACTGTCTGAGCATGCAGGAAGGGGAGTAGGAGAACTAACACCCACCTGGAGCTGAAACTAGCAAAGGACATTGAGGGCAACAAGAAAGGCTTCTACAGATACATCAGCAGCAAAAGGGATGCTGGAAAAAAAGTGAGCCTGCTGCTGAATGAGGCAGGGGCCCTGGTGGAAAAAGACGCAGAAAAGGCAGAGGTACTTAGTGCCTTCTTTGCACCAGTCTTTACTGCTRAGAGCAGCCCTCAGGAATCCCAAGTCCCAGAGAGGAGAGTAGAAGTACCAGAGCAGGTACACTTCTCCTGGGCAGAGGAGGGTCAGGTTACGCAATACTTAAACTGGGCACACACAAGTCCATGGGCCTGATGCGATGCACCTGCAACTGCTGAGGAAGCTGGCTAATGTCATTGTGAAACCACTCTCAATTATCTTTGAAAGGTCATGGCGATCAGGAGAGGTTCATGAGGACTGAAAGAAAGTGAATGTCACTACTGTCTTCAAGAAAGACGATCCAGAAAACTACAGGCCAGTCAGCCTCACCTCCGTCCCTGGGAAGGTGATGGAGCAACTAATCCTGGACAGCATTTCCAGGCATGTGAAGGACAAAAAGTCAGCATAGATTTATGAAGGTGAAATCATGCTTAATCAACCTGACAGTCTTCTACAATRAGATGACTGGTGTGGTGGCTGAGGGGAGAGCAGTAGATGTTGATGACCTTGACTTTAGTAGGGCTTTTGATGCTTTTTCCCACAAAATCCACACAGGTAAACTGATGAAGTATGGGCTAGATAAGTGGTCAGTGAGGGGGATTCAGAACTGGCTGAACTTCCAAGCTCAGAGGGCATGAAGTCCATGCTCAGTGGCATGAAGTCCAGCTTGAGGCTGGTCACCAGTCGTGTACCCCAGGGGTTGATAGTGGAGCCAATAGTATTTATCATCATTAATGACCTGGATGATGGGACCAAATGCAGCCTCAATAAGTTTGCAGATGATACAAAACTGAGTGGTGTGGCTGATACACCAGATTTTTGTGCTGCTATTCAGAGGGACCTTGACAGGCTGGAGAAATGGGCAGAGAGGAACCTCATGAAGTTCAACAAAGGGAAGTGTAAGGTCCTGCCCCTGGGGAGGAATAACCTCATGCACCAGTACATGCTGGGAGTTGACTGGCTGGAGAGCAGCTTTGCTGAGAAGGTCCTGGGGGTTCTGGTGGACACCAAGTTGACCGTGGGCCAGCAATGCGCACCCTGGTGGCACAGAAGGCCAACGGCATCCTGGGCTGCATTAGGCAAAGCATTGCCAGCAGGTTGAGGGAGGTGATCCTTCCCCTCTGCTCAGCACTGGTGAGGCCACATCTGGAGTACTTTGTCCAGTGGTGAGCTCCCCAGTGCAAGAGACATGGATTTACTGGAGTGATTCCAGAGAAAGACTGCAGAGATGATTAAGGGACTGGAGCAACTCTCATACAAAGGAGGCTGAGAGAGATGGGAATAAATTCAGTTATAAAACCCAGCTCCTTCAAGGAGTTTACCTGGCTTACATGAGAATGTGTTGACCTTCCCAAGATCCAGGAAGTACCGAAGCTGCAGAATCTCTTTCTGCACTAATGATGATTAGCACCTTTAGAGACCCACAGCCTGTGAAGTCCTTGTGATTCCAGTAGCACATTACTTCTTATCCTGATTGCAAAGCATGTAAAGGAGAAAAAAGCTTCCTGCATACAAGAATATCATATATGCATCTATGTAAAGACCAGGAACAATCTTGTTCATGATATATTCACAGACTTGAAATATTTCAGGGTCTCTTCTGCATCCTATTCCAGCTTTATAATGCCAGGTGTAGGTGCCTTTCACAACATCCCTACTCCTCTTAGAAAGGTTACCAGCCCTTCTGACCCACTGGCTGAGCTTTTCCTTGATCCTGACTTAACCCAGTTCAGTCTAAATGGGACAGGTGAGTTTAAAAATAGTATATCTTTTTTAACTTGGCTCATGGAGAGTGAAGTAATTTTGGTAGCTAGATTGCAAGCACATGAAACAAAGATTAGAGGGACAATCTGGCAGGGAGACAGCGACAAGAAACTAAGAGCAGACTGGGCTGAAAGCTTCTTTACTGGCACAGCTGCAGCTGCAAAAATATGTCTCTCAGCAGTTAGAATAGCTCAGTAGTTAACACCAACTGTGTTCTCACCCCTGTTAGCAAAATATAAAGAAATGAGAGAACAGAATACGGTTTATCTGGCTTTCCTCAAAGCAGTACCCAAATTCTGCACAATCTTCAATGAATCTCCAGTGCAGACATGGGGATGGTCCTTAATTTGCCGTAGCTAGCCCTGGGCACTGAACTGAAGCATTAACGCTAGGACAGCTTTCCTAGATTCTCTGTAACATCAGTGAGTTCAGGCCACCAAAGACCTTCTCTTTGCCTCAGAGGGTAAATGTCTTCCTTGATTTTTGAGGGTCCTTAGAGCAATTACTCTCTTACCTTGGGCCTTCAGCTAATTCCTTCATTTACATGAGAGGAAGATGGACCAGAGTGACTGGCACAGGTCACACAAAGATTATACAGCAGTGAAATAAAAACTTTTAGCTGGTAAGAACTGTCTGGTCCTTTCCCTCCTGGTATTTCCTTCTTAGCATTAAGGAAAGCACCCAGATTCCCCTGGAACTAAAAAAACGTCAGGCACAGTCATGGTTGGAGCAGCAACAGATTTGTTGTCCTGCTTCAAGCTGTGTTGATCAGCTCCTTGACGGATGCCCATGAATAGCCCTGATCAAATGACTTGTTTCATCTTATATTTCCTCTTTTGCCTTTTTCCCCTTCAAAGTTTTTCCCCTTTTTCATCCCCATCCCCTCCCAAATAAGCAGTCCATCCATGTTTGCCCATTGACCTCAGTTTTGTTGATCTAGGTCAGCAGTTCTGTTAAGGTGGTACCTTTTTGTAAATCAGTGAATCCTGTTATGTTGTTGGCGATACCACAAGTCAGAGTAGGACACCTCCTTGTGTATGTTGACAGGAGCCTTTCGCTGATCTCTGCTCCCTTCTCCCTTTTCCCAGCTAATATTAACAAGTCTAATGTTGTCTGTGGTTTCGATCCCAGAAATTTTATTTGTCTATGCAGTCTTTGGATCAGGACAACACTTTTCAGCATGCATTGCTGATATAATATACATAGCAAGAGGGCTTGAATCAGGCTGCAGTCTTCATTGTCTATATCCATATTAGTAAATAAAATGGTCTGGGACCTCTTTTCTAGCTGTTATGACAGTTGGGGCAACCTGGATTATGACCATAAGACTAACTTCTCTTTGGTCCCTTCTCAAAACAGTCCCTGGCCCACAGGATCCTCCAAATCATGGCTAATTTGGAAGATATCCTCCAAATCCAGGTAGCATAGGCCAAAACTCTGCCAGGAAAGTTCTGAGTATTAAATAGTATGGATGATTTTGTGTCAGAGCCTGAGTTAATTCCCCAGCCTTGTTTAGTTTGCTAGGATAGATGCAGTCATTAGGACACAGTATAAGAAAAGAAAATGTGATTCTTAGTTTCTGTTTTGGTTCACACTAGTATTATGCTGTGGCCCTACTGCTATGCAGGTAAAGACATCATTAGAATAGCTATTAAGCACAGACTATTTAGAAATATGTCCTGGACTGTGGGGAACGACTCTGTTCTGACTTCCTATAAAGCTTCCACAGATTTTAATCCAGGCTATATTGTCATTATTTCCACTAACTAGCATACATGGGCATTTCCATAACTGGACCTGTATGGGTCTGATGCACACCAGGGAGGAAAATAAATCTTTAAGTTAAATAAAAATTTGAAAACAAAAATAAGTTTAAATAAAATTTCATTTTTCATTGAAGTTATTCATGTGTGCCAACATCTAGACTTCCAAATGCAGAAGATCTTAAGTTTCCATCTTACAGATCACACAATAGCATGAATAGAATTTATTTATGCATATTTTCATAAATATAACTATTAACAAATGAGGCAAAAGAAGACAAAAGAGAATGGGGACAAGAGAAGACCACCGACTTCCTTCCACATCCTGCACACAACATGCCCTATCCTCATCTCTGTATTGCATCACATTCCCATTTCTCCTTTTGAATTGCATCTTTCAGAACCAGGAATAAAGACATCATGATAAGAGCTTTCATTTTCCAGAAGGGTGAGAAATAGAGCAAGTAATGCAGACTTTAATCAAGATTTCCATCTGAAAGAGGAAGCAATAAAGAATCCCTGAAAGAGGTCCTCTTACATACATTTTTCTCCCAATATGTGGTTAAAAAAAAAAAAATCTGATAAGATAGGCTTTCACTGGAAATGCAGATCCGCCTTTTATGGGAGGTGTTTCAGAGTCAGGGTCTCCTGATCATTCCAACTCAGGGATGGATTTGAAGTTAAGTTATCTGTTATTATTATATGTGTTATGTAGATCTTTCTTTCTTTTGGTTTTGGGTTTTAGATCTTTATGAATCTAACTCATACCAGAATTTCCATTTTTCTCAAATTTCTTTACAAAAGAAAGGCTAGAGTGAAGCCAGACAGTCTTACATATTCACAATATGCAACTTGCAGTAAATTCACTGGAAGATGAAATATTACATTAGAGAAGACACAAACTATTTGTCTGCTTCATACCAAATCATGGTAAGATTACTGTATGTACCAACAAGTGAGCAGAGTTATGGATTTGTCACCTACATTCCCTGTAGGCACTAGCACAGATATTAAGAAATAATGTATATATTAAAGAAAGCTGGATTTTGGAATAACTAACAAACAAACAAACAAGAATGCTAAATTCTAGCCTCAAAAGTACTATGTCATACCATAACACCAGACAGAAAGAGCCATTCAGGTGATAGATAAGGAATTTTCTCTACGTAACTCTTTCATCAAGACTATCTTTAATGGTAAAATAAGGGTTTATTTTATAATAAGCTTTAATTTATGATAAATCAAAATAATTTTTAAATATATAATTTTAAGTAAAAATAACAGATAAATACTATTTAAATAATATTTTAATGGTGTTTCAAATAATATTTATTTCAACAAACACATAAGGCTTCTTTACTAGGAATCTTTACTAGCACCYGAGAGAGTTTGAAAGATCTGAGCTAACAGAAAATCTACTCTAGTCTCAAGTGACTTTTTCTATGTACACTTATTTAAATTGTTAAAACAATTGTTTTTTTTTCCCCCAGCTTCATCTTTAAGGGATCTGATTTTGTTTTGCCTTTTCCGTCAGGATATTGTTATCAGCTACACGACTGTAGTTATAAACAACATTTCTCAAAAACCCCTTCTTCCCCTTTCCCTTTGCTGAATTAAACAAACTGGGGCTAGTTCCCAATAAATGCACGTATGCTTTCAAGAGGCCTGAGTTACAGATGGCAATCTACAGCACTCTCGGGATGTGAGAAAACTGAGTTTGAGCCCTCTYCATCTGAAGATGGAATTTAGCCAACAGCATTATTATTTTTTTGGTGCGCTCACCAACCTCTACGCTACTACACATATACACCCAGAGGTACAAAGGGATATTTCACAGAAGCACCTACCTCTGAACCTCATTTTTTTTCCTGAATGCACTCATGAGAGACAAGATTCAAATATACCCCTTCCAAGAGGCATATGCTGGTGCAACATACTGCCTGCTGTGCAGTTTTTCTGAAACACCTAATCRTGGTCCTTCCCAGCACAGTGAACCTGTGCGACCAGGGACTGTGAATTCAACCCCTGGAGCAATACATACCGTTGTTAAGGCACTGAAATGCTCAGTGTGGCAACGTCTAAATCAGTTTCTGATTCTGGGACAAAACCAGGGTTGCACAAGAAACATGAATCAAAGCATTACCTAAATCTTGCTTTTGCAGCCTTCAGAATGCTTCATGTATGTGCAAGATACATATGCACCTCAAATTCAGTTTCCTTGGAAAGAAAAATAGAAAATGTTTACTCGCTCYTCTTTACCTGAAATGGCAGAAGGATCCCACTTGTAACAGCACTTTGTTGGAGACTTTTGTATTCAAGCCACTTAAGGAAAGAGATAAAGTAGAATATGTCAGCATGCTTTATCACCACCATAACTAAATGACACTGAAGGAAAAAAAGAAAACAAAAAAGAAAAAAGAAATATTGAGAATGGGGGACTGGCACAGGAGAAAGTTCTAGCTGCTAAAATCATCTTACAGCTCAGCAAAGATGATGGGAAAAGCCTGGGGAAGCAGTCTCATTTTGTCAGCTTGGTTTCATGGTAATTACAGTAATAATAAAACTAATTACCTCACATAACACCTCTGTGAGGCAGGTGAGAAATGCCGGCAGGAAGGTAATGTCACTATAGCAGCTGAACATGCATAACAGGGAAGCCAGATGAAGCTCTTCTCCAAACAGCTCCCATCTAACCACATATGGAGCCCTGATAAAGGGGAAGTTGAGTCACTAGAAAAGTGACTTTTCTAGAAAAGCAATTGCAAGATTCTTGAAGTGATTGCTATTTGTCTGATAAAGATTGGTAACTACAAAAAGAGATTAAGAGTTCTTGAATATCTGCTGTGACTGGTTAAAGTGATTGTGTTAACAGCCTTGATTATCAGCCAGCCAAGACTAAGGAGAAGACTAGGAGCAACATGGGATGATGCRAGAGGTCACTGATGTTCAAAGACGAAGTCCTGTAACACTTTTTCCAAGGCTTCCTTGCTCCTTGCTGTGCACTCCACTTACATCTCAAGGTGGCACTAGCATTTGCTTGACTTCCTGGTGAATTGACAGAAAAGCTGGCCAAATGGTATTCCTTTGGCTTTGGTGGGTTATTTTCCTATCTGTTTAATGGTGTAAAGTGAACCATGACAGGGCAGGCAGCTGCCAGAGCTGGTGTACACAGGAAGGTAAGTGTGTGCATCTGGGAGTGGTAGAGGAAGAAGCCACAGGGTTGGCACAGAAGAAGACACAGGGGAACTGCACATTTTTCCATCCAGTAGTGGTTAGGCAGGCTCAGCCTTTCTTGCCTAMCTATACCTTTAAAATGTCCTTTTACAAAATAGACAAACCCTGAGGAGAAGAGAGGAAACTGCCAGGGTGTTTGCCTGGAAGCTCGGAAATTCCTTGCTCTACCGCAGACTTCCTGAGTGACTTTGACGAACCACTCACTGTTGTTAGTTAAGGTGATTTYTCTTTCTCCCCTTTCAACACAAACAACAGTCTGTTGCTCAAATTAAATGGAAAAATGTTGCGACAGTGACATATCTCTCTAAACTCCATATGCTATATTCAGCCTGCCTGTGCTAGTGTCCCAGGCAGCTTTATGTTATAAAGTTGATTCTGTTCGTTTACTACCGCAACCAACAGGGCCTGACTCTRTGGAGTACCAGTGGAAAGAAGAGAACATATCCAGGATCCCTTCCACAGCTGCTTAAGTTAGGGATTGTGATTTTGTGTCTCCACTGACTGCACTGAAATGCAAGACGTGACCAAGTCTGAATCACTATATGGTGTCTTGGACATTGCCACCACACCACGTGTAGGTGCCAAAGCCAGTGTGAACGCTGACTGTAGCGTGCTGATCATCTCATCGTTATCTGGTATAGCTCAGCACAGTCATYTCTAAATTAATCATCCAGGTTCCTTCTATAGCCAGAAGAGACAGGCAAGCACCTCTGTAAGACAATTAATTGCCCTTATTTCAGATCCACTTTGGATGGAAAAAAGCAACCTCCTAAAGTTGTCTGAGAGTGCTTTGGTATGTAGTGTATTAGTTTCTCATCTCTAAAATAGGAATAATAGCACTTCTACACACCAAGGTGATAAGGGCATGTCATTAAAAGGTGATGGAAGTTCAGACACTACTTCAAGGCAACCTTTACCTGTTGAATTAAGCAGGGCCCAGGAGCGATTTGAGGCACTGGAATTCAATCGTCCATGTTGTTAAATTGTTAGAACAGACCCTGGCATTATTTTGGCAGTACTCCCGGACAATTCCTGGGCATAATTTAGATGTTAGCACAGACCATTCCCTATGGAGAGTATGGACCAGGCCACTTTGTCTACAGAGTCAGACAACTAGTATGCAAGCAGGTCTCTTTGTGCTGCTGTTAGTCTCCACGCCAGGRATCGTTATGAGGAAGGCTTAATTTGCTATTTTAGACACAGTGTACATGTATTTAAGACAGATAAACCATTCATCTTCAATTATATTTAAGTGGTTGGAGGTTTCTGATGCTACATATCCTTTGTCCTTAGTGTACACTTAAAGCTCTGTATCTAACTCAGAGTTCTTCATTCATGGATCTCAAAGCAACTATAAAGAGGAGGTTACTGTTGGAGTTGGAATTTTAAAAAGAAGTTTTCTGGCACACCAAAACTTGGGGAGAAAAAAGAAACAAAAAACCCCCAGTGTTTCCATCACAATTTGACACAAAAGTCAAAATGTTCAATGCATACAAAACATTCAAAAATTGAAAATCTACAGAGAAGAAAATATGGATGAGTCAATCAAAACATTTCTGTTTGAAGCATTTGCTATTAATCTTGTATGCATGCTTAATCATAAATTAATCAAAGATTCAGAATGAAAAGTTATCTTTTTTTAAATTGAAAAATCCACCCCCCAGTAACATATTGCAGTATCATAAACTTCATTTTTCAAAATTCTGAGGATGAAATCTGTCAAACAACCTCTTTTGCCTTCAGAAGGTTAGGTTTTGATAAATCTGTCTTCTCTGTTGAAAAAAAAAATAGTAAAAATGAATTTCCAGCCAGCTCTGGTAAATATCACCCTTTCATTCTTCAGACTAAGAACTGAAGTGTAGCACGAGAATTTATTGCAGATGCTGATTAAGGGAAATAAATCTTAACTTAAGAAGGAGATGCTATTATGTTAAAATGTTGATCCATAGCCCACTGAAGAGAACAGGAAAAYTTCAGTGAATTTCTTCTGGCTCTGAAACCAAGCCTTTAATCTAATATCTCATTGGTTCAAATTTCTTGGGTAAGACTTGTGAGAAGAAGGAAGTTGCACTGCTCAACAGATGTCAAGATTCATCAGGTGGGTATGGGGAAGAGTCTCCTACTGTACCCTACTGCCACAAGCAAGGAAGAAGTATTCAGAGGAGCCCAATTTCACTGCTGGAAGCAGTGCAACTTCACTGTATATAGTTTATTTAAGCCAGTTTAACCTGATTAGCAACTTTGTGTGATTGCCCACGACTTGCTATTTTCTATTGTATTTTCTCAGTATGCTGTTGATAGCTTTTAGCTCTGCTTCCTTTGTACCTATGGTAACATCAAACTGCCAGCAAATATAGTGGGAAGGAGAAAGGGATAAGTACCATATCTGCGTTTTCTCTCTTTAGTTGTCTGCATTGCATTGTGTTCCTCATTGACCCCATCCCTCTCTGTACTGGATATTTTAACTGCCCACACAGCTTCTGTCCCTCTCTCCTTCCTGTCTATGACTAAATGTACAAAGAAGAGAAACAAGTCCTTTGTACTGAGCAGCTGAGAGAGACGTGGTTTTGAATATCAGTACTGTTGTTCTGAAGCAAATCATTCTGCAGTTGATTAGTCTCAGCCATGTCTGTTTTAAATCCATCACTTTGCTGGTCCAGGATGATTTTCCTTCTGAAAATCATTAGATGATCTGACAAGCAAGCAAACAACTAAAATAAAACAGATTCCCTTTTTGTCTTTGCGAGAGAGAGCTACAGGGAGATCACTAAGCGCGCAGGTGCCAGTTAGGAGATGCYTTTGCAGGAGGGAAGGTCAGGCCTGTACCACCTCGGAGGAAATGTGCCCTGGGCAACCCCACAGTCATGCCGTGTGATGCTGCCTGCATGGTGACACGGGTTCAGGTCCCACACCTTCCTTTAACCCTACCACTGTGGTCTAGCAGGGAGGATTGGAAGGACTGAGCCAGGTGACCCAGGTGTGGAAATCCATGGATCTCCTTGGAGGAAAAGCAGAAAGCAGACTGCTTTCAGGAGTGGCCTCTGTCCCAGCAGGAACATGCACAGACGTAAGCTGRTGGGCAGCAATCTCATTACCTTCTCCTACATGGGAACTGCAAAGTGGCCATGGGACATGAATGTTACTTGCTAAGAAAAAGGTAAATGCAGTCTTCAAAAGAGCCAAGTGGGCTGCTCTGCATTCAGATTACCTGGAGCATTGTGCAAGTTATCAGGGAGAGCCCAGGGGAGCACTCGCTGCTGTTCTGGTCAGCTGTGTTCAAGAGTGATGCATTCAGAMAGGAACAAGTTCAAAGAAAGGCTACTAAGGAGGCCCAGGGAATGGAAAAGGCTATTATAGAAAGGGAGCATTAGAAGCTTGTGTCTTTTAGCTTAGCAAAATGAAAATTAGGTGGGGCTGGGAACATACTCTAGAGAGCTAAACGTTAAGGAGGGAAAAGAATTACGGAAGTTGGCTGTCAGTGTTGACCCCAGAAGAAATGGTGGACATTTAAGCTAGAAAATAGAAGTAGGTTTCTAGCARTCTAAGCAATATCTTAAATAGCCTTCCACAAGGTGTATGGGGACCACAATCTCATCTAGTTTTAAAATGGAATTTGATGAGATTATGAAAGAAACTATGTGAGGTTGTTTCTCACTTTAGGAAGCAGCTAGATGTGGTGGCTTCAGAAGTCACATACAGTTCTAACCCTAAGTGGCAGAAGGGAAGGCTATCCTTTTCCTTGTTCCCATCATTTCCAGGGCTTCCTCAGGGAGCTGTGGCACTACAGGCTGGATTTTGTCCTGCTGTTGATGGTACAAATGTGAAGCTATTGCAGTTTTTGCAGGAAACTAAAGCTGGTATTAATGCCCMAAGGAAATTCTAGCATAGGCACATTATGCTAATGTATGTATGCATCCTACAGCCTAATGGCCTTGATAGATTAAAATTATAGAGTAGATGTTTRTCACTTCCCTGTTACTATAGAGTCTAACTACTTTTAAAATCTATTTATTTTTCTTTTTTAAATTCATTGGTCTATATGAGCCCACTATGACATAGGGAAATATTGTTATGTACATTTTTCATGTCAAGTCTTTAGGCATCTAAATACTTTTAAAATTGTGTGTTAAGTAACTTTTTTGCCAATTATACAAGGAGTCCATGTCAGGGACTGAATCCACATCTCTCTTGATTTCCATTTCACTTCTAAACATGTAAACAAAGTTCCCATGTTCCGTCAGTCCTAAAAAAYGCTATATTTCAGTAGAATTTTAGTAAGATTGCTCTTAGATTTTACTGAAGGGAGGTTTGGGTGAAGAAACTAGTTTCAAGAGTTCTTAGAACTTGATTAAAACAACTACGGTGGAAATACTCATCCACATTTGTACTATTTACTATAGTTAAACTAGTTAAGATACATATATGTTACACATTTATTTAGGAAGACTACAAAAGAATTGTTCAGTTGCTTGCTTGATTCAATTCCGTGTTCAGACAATGCAGAACTCTGGAGCTGAGGGCATAAAACATGATCACCTTGAACCGTAGTTTTGGACCTGACACAAAACTCACTGAGGACAACATGAGACCTCYTGAAGTCTGTCATCAGTTCTTCTCTACCTTTTTAAAAGAAATGATAAGCTATAYATCTCATTTGTTCTTTATACTGAATAATGGCTACATATATGATTTTATTACATTTCTATGTATATATACTGAAACTATATATACATATTCTCTCAACTAAAATAAATTCTCACTTCATACTGATTATACCCTTCGATATGCTTTTATTGACTAAAAAGATAATCTTGTGAACTAGACAAGATCAGCTTCCTTAAGCTGATTTTGTTGCAGACAACCAGAGGATAGATATCTACCATCACTCAGCAAAGCCTGGCTCTTCCTTGATTGTCACTAAGGGATGTTCACATACAGTATGATGTCAGTTATTACYGTGGGTTATTTAGAGATTATGTTCTACAGCTGCATTTGGTGTGCATTTGGTGTTATATTATATGGCATTTAGTTGTTTCCTCACTCATCTTTAGGTCTATGATTAGGTAATTTCTGCAATCTAAATGTATTTATGGCCATGTGTAACRGGGTCAAAAGCTAAATGATTATGTATGGAATAAAACCTCTATTTTTCAATAAATTATATAACAAACATCTGAGCAAACGGAATCCACAATCATTTCCCATGGTTTTGTATYGATGATAATAATCTTTGTTTTATATGATTCTGCCTTGGTAGCTAGCCTCACAGTAAAGTTGTTAGCCARGTGCAATCCTGGTATTGTAATCCGGTTCTAGAGTTCATGAACTGCTGTGCCTTGCAGCATTTACAAAGAACTGCTGTATATAAGTGAGAAAGAAGCTGATTTTACTTCTAATGTAAATACAAGAGTAACCAATGAGATGAATTACATTGCAGTATAAATTAGACCATTCTAATGGATTCCAGCATTGTAGTGAAATGGTAACTGACGTGATGTTTTGCTACTTGAAAAATAATAATTTTTAATTCTACTAAACTATCAATTTATTTTTCTTRATCAGTCCTTCTAAACTATATCTCTTGTATCTAATATGATAATCAGTTTATTCAGTGGAGTTTTTTTTTCCTGGTRCATAGACATAAACTTGGATTAAGGAAAATAAATAAGATTACACAGTACATGTAGGATGGAAACTGATATRGAAAATGAACCAAGGAATATTGGTTAAAAAGGCCATTTATCTTGACTTTCCATTGATTTGAATAGAAGTTAGACTGTGCTCCTACCATCAAACCACAGGGTGTCATTGCCAGCACTCTGTAAACTGCAAACTCACTGAAATAAATCAAACTACTTTAAAAATGCCTCATTTTCTACAGTATTACAGATGTCCAGAACAATTATATTCCTTTGAAGAAATAGAATTGGGAGTCACAAAACTGGGATGAATGGTTCATAGAGAAAACCTCTCAGTCTGTAGAAGAAATTCTTGGAAGCTTTTCCCTGTGAGAAAGAGAGACACGAGAGTCTGGTGCCTCTAGACTTTGTAGGGACCAACACACTACATTGATAAACACAAAACATATACACTGATGCATGAGATCAAAGAGAATTTGAAAGAAAAGCCCTGCAGTAGTATTAAAATATATTTTAAAACTAACTTTCTCCATACCCCTCAGTTACGCATACATGTCTATACGCAAATATAGGAGAAATTCAAAGAAGAGAAGCTACACAAAAAGCTAATGGGTCCAGCATTTGAACTATTCTCAGAGAAGARAAACCAACTTTCTCCAAATCCTTCTGTTTTGTTGTTGTTGTTGTTGTTGATTTTTCATATAATTGTAATTTAAAAATTTGCAGGTTACTTCTTTTCAGCATGTCATGTTAGTTTTAGATTGAAATAAGATTAAACAAGCTGAAGGAAAAAAAAAAAGGTGGGGGAACAAGTGGCTGTAATTTATATGTCTGTTTATTTGACTTTGAAACTGTTGAACTTCCCAGRGAGTGATCTGAGAGTCTGTGCAGGAAAAGGAACACAAAGTTACCTTGCAAAGGCTTTAAAGCACATAGTGCGTGCTCTGTATTGTAACTGTTCCTAGCAAATTTGGAACATATTTTATTAGTTATATCATACCGAGGAGCCTATCCAGTACATTTCACCTTCAAGATCAGGAGACAACAGAAAGTCAGAGAAGAGAATTCTGGGTAGAGGACTAAGTTGCTGACAAAGGGCAAAGTTTAAATAAAACATGTTCAGTAGAGTTGAATCAATACTTTATTTGTTAAGGAGAAGTAAAAGTACAAAAAAGCTTGTACAACTAGGCATAAAAAAGTGAGAAATCAATTCTAGTTAATTCAAAATGCTTGAAGAGTCACCTATGCCATTATGTATGAATAATTCAGGAACAGAAATTTATTGCAGACACATATTGTTTGGYTTGGATTTAGTTTTGCCCCTCGTTTGACCTGAATCCTGTAAAGAATGATATTCAACTAATTGAAATAACATTTTGCAAGTAAGACAGTGCCTTAGGGATATTTCAAGACTAATACTGAAATAAGATTTGAAAGATGAAATGTCTGATAAAGTTTATATAAATAATGTTATTTTACAGTGTGTTAACTATTGTACGTGAGGGTCTTCTCGTGCAAGTTGTGCTTGCCTCCTGAAAATAAATTTCCCTTCCCTCCTCTCTCTCTCTGTATCCCTCTTTATTTCTCTCTCACACTTTCTTTTTCATTCTTAATTTGTAACAGCAAGTGTTGATCATGTTTGAAAAAGTTTATCGTCCCTCCCCATCTTCTTTTCACAAGAGAATTTTTTGCAAGACATTATTGAGATTAATTAAAATACACTGTAGCAGTACAAGATGTTTACAGATGGAATCAACAAAACTCTATTACTCAGGTCCTGAGATAATGCACAGATATCTAAAATTGTAAAAGAGTTAGACTGAACATATATGTCCATACCTGTGTTACAGCCACCGCAACAATCTTTTAAAAAGTAAACAGTGTATGGAACCCAGGTGTTTTATTGCTGGCTTTTATTTGTATTATATTAGCACTTGTTTTTTCTAGTGTAGGTCTTGTTTGTTCTATGTAGGTCTGCGTCTGTGACCATACCAAAATGTTTAAAGTCTAAATAGACCTGAAAAGCAAAACAGGGACCTTGGTAACAGAAAGATATCATCGTTGGTGATGATGTTCATTCTACGCAGCTGCAAGTCCAGTGTCAGTTCTGGGCTTAGAAGCCAGACGTATGAGATCATCTTTCAGACTTCTCACTAAACTAAATGGCTTCTCTCATACAGGAAATTAAAATCATTCACACACAGTAGGACCCCATTCATTGAATAGAAGATGCTCCATGCACTGAAGTTATTCAGATGCAATTTTTCAAGAGGTGCCTACTGTAACTCATACAAGGCTTAGTGCTGTCAACATCAGTCTCTCTGATGACAGCAGCAAGCTTTAGATCTAACCTGTGGCTAAGATCTGAGATATCAAGATGCTTAATTTGAGATTTAAGAATTGATGTACATAACTGTCTCCCAGAAGACCTAATCCCCAGCATGGTCTCATCCTTTCGTGCCTGTAAAACTCCCTGGTACCTCTCTGGCGGGTCTGAATACTCCTTGTGTGTCTTCACATGCATATGCATATATTCAGAAACACGCAGCTCAGGCACTAACTTTCTGTCGCAAGTCAGACTCAGGAAGAGGAACCCTAAATTCCTGAGGTCACAAGAGAAGCCCATGCCAGGAGGTCAGCTCTGATYATATGCTGATAGCAATGAGTTAATGAAAAACATGGCTAGAGAAAGTGATAGTACTTATATTTTGCTGAATAATGTTCTCATTAGGGAATATGTACAGGATGTGACCCTGCTCCACTTAGAGGTTTGAACTCACATCTCCAGAGAGTGCTCTAATCATAAAGGCAAAGTTCATACAATGAAAGGAGAGAAAGTAAGAGATAGAGGATTTAATCCATCCTGATAGATCGGGGCCACCATTCAGTCAAGACTGAGATATCGGACCAAAGCATTTCAAGCTAAAGAGAGCCTTTTCCCAGGCCTACAACTCACTGGAAACAGACATTGAGTTTTTGTGCTCGAACAATAACTTACTTCTGGTTTTGCTTTTGTAGATATAAAATGAATAAACATTTCATGAAGCTGGAATCAGATTTTCCTGATTTACTTTCCTATACCTTGAGTTCAAACTGCCGCATATTAAAGATTGCTTAAAAACAAAGTTTTCCTTTCTGGGCAACGGTGCCCTAGTCATTAAGAAATTTCTTAACAACTTCAGCTCCTCAAGGCCAGCTTTCTGAAAATCAGTTTTGTAAGGACTCATATTTGTTAATACAATTAAAACACCTATTACATCTCTCTGGAGATGAAGGAGCAGATCAGCTACTTCTACCTTTAATCTGTATGGTAACTGCAGCCATCTACCCAAGCTAGGTCTCACCTCAGATTGCTCTAGGAGTCTAGGAGCTTTTAGGAAGATCAGGCAGGGATCTAATAGCCATAGCTATAGTAGTAAGATGAGATACAGTCTGCTTTCTAATCCTGAGTTCAAGCAGCAAGGCATGGTTTGTGTTAGTCCAGCTAAAAATCTTGTAGCCTACAAAAGAGGGAGGTAGCAGTGTAGGTGACCTGCCTGTTGAGAATGACTTCTTCTCTGTGCTGACTTCTGGATAAGTCCGATAGGCCCACACTAACACCATGCCACAGATCAGGCTAACAATTTAGTAATATTGGCAGTCAGGCCAAATTTTTGTTCTGGCACCGTATGGTTTATTATCTGGAACATAGCCATTGAGTTTTAGACATCTGCTCTGTGTTGAAGAACAAGAAATCTGGATCATCCTTGGGACCTTGTTCGCACACTGCACCATAGCTGTAGCCTGGGTAGAGTAAAGGTACCCTTGATATTTCTCACGGGCCCTTTTATTGATAGAGAATACAGCACAGAGTAGGCACTAAGGCTGACCCACAGGTTGTTAGCCCTAGCCAAGGCAACTTAGACATTTTTCACACTGCCACTACAAATATTTTCCAAAATTGTATTATTTTCTTGCAGACAAAGGCATCAGGCAGACCCCTGCTGTATTTAGACGGCTGCCGGTGGCTCTCTCATTTCCTTGTGTTCTGTGAACAACCCCTTGCTTACGACTTTGGTTTATAAGCAGCTCAGGGCAGGGACCACCTTTCTGTTCACAGCTTGCAGAGGGCCTAACACCAAAGGTCCACATGTGGCACTTCTGGGCRCTTCATCAATGATCTCATGTCACAGCAAACTGCACTGTAAGAAGTAGGATGCATTTCAAATACTGACTCAGGATTTTGTTCTGGGTGGTCGTAAGTACAGGAGTGCAAGCACTCCTTGGGCAAAAGTCTCCTTCCAGACCTGCAGACCGTATCTTGTGCTTTTACATGTTTAACTTTGCCATTTAGGGCACTGAGAACTCTGCTTGTCTGAGAAAAGAATAAGAAAAAAAGACTTGAGAAAAGCATTTATCCTCAATCATTATTATACACAGGGGACTCCAGCAAGTCAGAACTAGAGTTTTCATACAAACTTTGCAGTTATAATGGTAGGCAGCAAAATTTGGAGTTGATATAGTAGGAAAAATCAGAAGTAATAGGGAGGGGAAAAAAAAAACAAAACACCTTCAGTGAGCATGAGCTAAGTGGCTTGTAAATAAAATTGTAATTATACCAAACATTTTTTATTGAGGCATACATCATTATCCTCTGGGTAAATTATTCAGTGATTCATAGTCTAAAGCAACGTGCATAATTTATCACTTCTGCAGCAATTCTTGAGGAACATTGTTTTGCTTTTATATTCTGCAGGAAGCCCTTCATACAAGAAACATCCCTTTTGAGGACAAGCAGGCAGCTCGTATCTAATTTTGTTAACAGAACTAAATGCAGAGTAACMAAATCACTGGAGATTTGGTGAGTTCTGCTAGCTCCTGATGCCATTCATCCAGGTTGTTAAAGTCACTTTAATCTGGTTGGGAGAAGGCAGTGTGAAAACATGCAGTAATTGAGAAAGAGAAGAAAAAAAAGTTTTAGCATAAACTGGTCAGCATTTCTTCGTTACATTAGCTGTTTCAGCATAACAGTTTGCCAATTTGCTCCACATACACAGACATTTTTTTCCAGTGAAGTTTAGGTACACATCCTGTGTTAGAATAAGAGCTGTCTTTGTGCTTTACCATTTCATTGCTCCACTTACTGATACAAAACCAGTTTTGGAGGGACTGTTTCAGACCGTAGTGTTTCTTGAGAACTACTGACAGCATACTTAATCAGCACAGTTCTTAAGGCACCTCCACAATGTTCAGGGCATTTTTATGTGCAAATATGAGATATTTTTAGCAAATAGTTTGGAATTGTTAAATTTTATGTCTACAAAACCAGTGGATTTGAAATTACAAGTGCTTGCTCCAAAAGGGGCAATTTCCTGTTTCTCAAAGAAAAATAGTGTTCAGATGTAGATTCAAGCAAGGTTAAGTACAAGGACCATATAAGGCACGTGACTGAACCAGCTAATTTAGGGATATAGGTGTCCTACACTCATTATGAGGGATGAATGGGAGAGAGATAGGAAATCACTGGAGAAATATAGGACATTCCAGAGGTCATTTATATTTTAGGTGGGTAGCATCAATCTCTTTTCTATAGAAATTAGAGGAAGCCTAAGCTGACTATATTTTTATACATTTCAGCTAGATGTTTTAGTCCAGTGAGATAGATGTGGTCATAACCTCTACTGAAATCATACGAAAACCTCCTTCAGACTTCAGTGATGGTGAAGGTTAGGCTGTAGAACAAGCCTTCTGCCTTGAGCAGAACCAGACGTCAGCAGGCACCTCCCCATTGCTCCAGAGAGAAGTCGTAGACTCTGTTTGAGGAGACAGGGTTAGGCAGAGCTTAATGTTAATGACCAAATGAAGTATTTAGCTATACTTTTTTCCCTACGTTCCCCTCTGTGGTAGGTATTCCCATGGTAGGTATTTCACAGGTAAGGTACCTGTGATAAGCAAGCCCACAGGAGTAATCGCATGCACCATAAATGCTACAGTCTTGTCTGTCCCTCTTCTTATCACTTTCTATTTTGGACTTTCATTGCTTTCTAAAGGACATCCTGCTCAGCAGCTCTTGTGCTTTTCTGCTGCTGTTCTGCACTAGTGTTTGTTTTTGTTTTCATTATTTTTTTCCTGGAGCTATTGGGAATTTCATATTCAAACCCCTTTTGACCAGTATATAAGTTTTTCTGCTTTGGAGAAGGCACATTCATCAATTTTATCAGTAGAGTAAAATTAATAGAAATGTTAATAAAAGTAAAAGTCAGGTGGGGTTTGAAATCTAATAATAGCAATGCACAGCACTTTATTGATTCAGTGGCTCAGGTAACCATGGGAAATTAGAGATATTATCTTACTCACCAGAGGACCCTGATATTTGATACAATAAAGTGTATATATTATGTATTCATTGTTAGCCAAATAAAAATAAATGCACGGATAAMGAATGTAAATTAGAAGATGACTACACCTGTGTTCTCTTCTGGCCAAGAAATTCTCTGTAGAGATGGTACTTACAGCTCTGCTGTTATGAAGATTGCTTCTCACCGACCTGATAAGCTGCTGTCATGTRTGGCTCCTCCAGAGAATATCATGAGGATAGACAGAGAATATTAATGTTGTGCTCAGGTGTCTGAAACTGGCTTTCTATGCCAATATCTGCCTGGTCCAGTGTGTGCATCAGGAACTGTTTATATCATCTCTGATTTTGGCTATATTAATAAATTAAATAACATCTGAGACTATGCCCTAACACTGGCATATAATTGTTAAATATATATATATATATAAACATATTTCTAAGCAGCTAGAATGGCCTCTTGCATTGTTTTGACCCAGGCCAATAGCATTCCCTCGAACAAGTTCTGGTGGTGGCTTTGAGGTTAGCCTTGGCTGGGAACCATTCCCAACAGGCAGTCCGAGCCTGGTGGCTTGGGTTTGGAAGCTGAGTCCAACAGTGCAGATGCAGGCTGTTCCCTGGCAGTCACTCTTCGTGCCTGGAAATGTTCCCCAGGGTRTTTACTCTAGTCTTAGGCATAGTCTCTGCATCTCAGTTGGAGAAGCCAGCTTTGAAAAATATTGTGGTTTGGGGGCCAGTTGTTATCTAAGAGTTTTTCAGTAGGAGCAGTGGGTGAGAGAGACTTTTGGGACGCGACATACAAAGTGTTTTCAATAAAACTTATAAAGGTGAAAAACTCTGGGAACGAGAACAAGGGAGCAGATTTTGTCACACTGACACATCATTGTGTCAAATATCACATGCTGAGATAAGTCAGTCCAACRTGAAAGCCTCAATCAACTAGTTTCAGGGATCCTGGAGATGGATTTTCTCCCAGAGGTCAATGTTATCCCAAGGCTGGATTCTAGGGGAGAAAGAGGAAGAGCTGGTTTCACCCTTTTGAATCATTAAAAAACCTGACAGTGTGTCCCAAGAAATCCATGCTAACTTCTAGAATCTTTTTTTTTATTATTATTTTCCTTTTTCTTTTTTCCTCTGGAGTTTCAAAATCTGTCTTTCCTCCGAGTCTGGATTATTTGATGTAGAGGTGTTTTTTTTTTTTTTTTTTTTTTTTTTTTTTTTTTTTTTTTTTTTTTTTTTTCCGAAAGCAGATTCTTTATTCTACATTCAGATTGACACATTCAAGGTTTCTCTACAAAAGCATATCCTTCTAACAGTCTTCTGCTTCATTTTGGTACTGTGCCTAGTATGATGAGAGTCCTGTTACAGCAAGAGACCCAGATTGGTAAAACATTATTATTCCGATGTTGTTCCTCCCAGAAGGAAATAAGACTGTGAAGAAGTCTTTCCCTATGTGTTAGTAATAATACTTCATAATGATACATATAAATATAAATATAAATATATATATATTAAAAAATGCCAATTTTTATCACAGTGGTCTGCTATTACCTGAAAAAACTATCTGTGTAAGAGTTGCAGATTCTCAGTGGCAAACTTTCCTCCTCAAAATGCTTCTGTTCTGAAAAGCAAGAGGTGCTGCTTTGGTTTCCTCACCTGTATGATGCTTTTGAATGAGGAGCACCATCAAACTGTCCACCTTCCTGAGCTGAAACCCCAGGAGAGCTGTCCTGGGGAGATGTAAGTGGGGTGTAAGTGGGAATGCAGATACCTCCGTTCTGTAGCTGGGGAAATCASGGAGCATGAGGCAACATCATAAATGTTCTCTCCTGTACATAAATGTTCATAAATATTCTCCCACGCTCTTCATAAATCCATGTCTGTGACAGGATAAAACTTGATTCTGCAGATTTAGYGTGCAGGTGTCTCCCACCTCCCAAGCCCCCTGCCATGCAGTGGCACCAGGAGCTCTGCCTGGGGGGGCCCAGTGACTTCCCAGCTGCATTCCCAGTGTGCCAGAGATGCAGCACAGCACGCAGCGAGGCTCAGCGGGCTCCCAGARCGCAGGAGGTGAATGTGACATTGGTGGCACATTGAAAGAGTTGGATCGTGAATATTGGCTTTCCTACAGAAAGAGGAAAAGGCCACATGTTCTCTATGGCTTCCAGGAGGCTTTAAGGATGTAGGTCAGCATGTGTCCAGCTTAGCTTTTTCTGCTCTAAGGAGGAGTGGAAATAAATGTAAAAATTCAAAGCATAAAGATTTATTTATAAAGATTTACTGCAAGTTGAAACCATGTGCTGTGTAATGTAGATAACTGTCTTTGCTCTTTGAAGCAGAGATTGCATGGGCMTTAATTAGCCTACTGAATGTGTAGTGTCTCTGAGGGCTGAATCCCTTGGCTCTTATCAGTTGGCATCTTATAGCCTTAAAGCCCATCTATGCCATTTCAAACACATCAGAATAAAAAGGTTTGGCAGCTGCTCAAACTCATACAAGGGCAATAACGTTCCTTCCCAAGTCTCCTCAGGCTCTTCCTGCTTTGCTCAAGGAGAAAAGGAGAGATGTTTTTGTATGGATAGTCTTCACTTCCATCAGTGCCACACTAAGTAAGACCTCTTTTTTATCTATTTTTTTAATTATTTATTTATTCTATACTAGAAAATGACACACCCTTGACTCAGTATAAATCATCTCCTTTTTGTATATGTATTTATGAAGGTTTGTCTATGTTAGGGGTACTTTCCAGAGACCAAAATACTCATGTATTATATTGGCAAGGTGTTGCTGGTATGGATGCAGGTAAACAGCACTGACCAAAGAAACCTGTGTCAGCTGCAGAAGGATTTGGCCTGGCTTTACCTAAGGAATGTCTTGCCAGCCCATATTTGCCAGCCAGGTGTCAGCTCTTATTAGTGCAGCAGTGCCAATAGAAGTCAATACGAAGATTCCTTGGAAGTGAAACTATTCTTTGATTGACAGGAAGGGATATCAACATCTTCATGCCAGGGTGATGGCATCACCGTTCAGAGTGCCACCACCTATAAGCAAGTCCTGTCTGTAGGGCAGACCTCAGGCGGTGACAGTCTAGGATTTGGCCAAAAGAGTATAATCGGGGGAAGAGGTCTGAATAGAAATCCAGGACTTCTGCTGCCCTTAATCACAAGCACATGCTCCTGGAAGGCTATAGCATCAGTTCATGAAAGTGGCTCTGTGCCGCTGTCATCTGATATAACCGAGGGCAGGTTCCTCCCAGTCTTATCTTCCTATTCCCCTATGCTTGTTTTTAAACTGCAGCACATATCTGCATGCCTGGCCCAGCTCTGTGAGAATTAGCTCACAAGACTTGTGTTATTTCTCTGTCAAGAGTTTTGCTCGTTTTCTGACTGCCATGCATAGACTCCACTGGGAAATCGGAGAACGCTGGTACATTCTCTTATCGTTGTTTTGTTGTCATTACTGGAAAAAAAAATCCAAAAACAAAAATAAAAACAAAGGGAACCTAAGATGCTTCTCTTGACTCCCTCTCTGAGAAATTATCTGTGTGTGTAAAATTAAATAGACTRGGTACTTTACCTGACTATCAAGTCAGTCAGCTTTTCCACCCTTGACGAGCAGAAACAAACTTCAGTTAGCACAGGAACTGGAGATGTGACAATATTGATCTTAAGCATTGAGACAATGCAGAACTTGCCAAAGGAAACCTCAAGGTACATGATGATATTCTTCCCAAATGACGGTCTTCAGAGAAACTTTATTATTATTATTATTATTATTATTATTATTATTCCTCATTCCTAAGAGTTCTAGCCAAAGAAAAACTTAATTTCTCTCTTGAATCAGGAGGAACTGGTTATTGTCCCAAAGAAAACAGGAAAGGGCTGAGAGACAGAAAATACTGTCTATATTAGAGAACTGTGAGACAGAGAGATTAAATTATACCCTGTGGATCATACAGAGACTACATCTGTATTTGTAAGCTAGTATCATCAGAGTATGGGCTTAAATATTGTCTATGACCATCCATACTATTTGTCATCATGGTCCCTGGTGTGGTTATGGCCTGTGCTGAGAAGCCCTATTCTGTCAGGTGTAGTGTACAGGAGAGCGTGAACCCTCATGATATGAGCAATGCCACTCAGTCTTGGGAGAAATACAGTTGAGCCTAAAGGTTTCTGGCTGTGCTGAACCACTTGACCTCAGGACCAGAAATATAACTTGTCCCTGTTTACCTTATTGGACCAAGAACTGGTCTGAAATCTACTGAATCTCAGATGCAAGCAGTGGATACTTGACTGCAAAAACAACCTTCTTCATTTTTCCAAGTGCAGCTTTCTTTCCAAACATATGTACCAACAGGAGATATGTCTTTCCATTCTTGCTTGCCTGGATTGGCAAAGGGAGCTATCAACATGTAAATAAATCCACATGAGGGGGAGTCATCCTTTAATTAGATAGGATTAGATGACGCCTAGAAGGCTTATATTGGGTACCATTAGCATAACGCACTCAATTTATCTGCTGTGACTTCTGCTCATGAGATGTGCTTATGGTTTGGATATTCAGAATAATCATTAGCATGGATAACTGCTGCTTCATTTGGTATGAAAAATTTACTGTGGGTTTTCTTAATTTTTATTCCTTGTTTGACTGTTTTGAAAGCTGTAGAGAAATTTGCGGAGGGAAAAAAAAAGTACAAATATCTATTAATTCCAAGTAACTGCACCACCAAGTACAAACTGTTTGCTTTGTGAGCATAAATGCTAGCATTTTTGGAAAAACAGAACCATTACATATCCTGTCTCATCCATATCATCTGCATGTCGTTCCATGTCCATGGCTGCCTGTGCTCTAGCAAAAGGCTGACAGAGGAAGAAACATACTGCCATTAATTGCACAAATTAGCTCAGTGGTAGGACATATTTTCCTCATCATTTTCAGTGGAAAAGAGGACTGTTTTACAGAATGTACAAATGGCACCTCAGTTAGTTTTTTTAAGCTGACTTGAAGCAAACTTTTAACTAGGCATCATACCTCTGTAAGAAACTTAGGCAATTTAGGAGAATAGGTTCGCAGGACACCACAAAATTAAATGCAAGTGAAATACCATAATTCCTTGGACAATACTGTATATTCTGTATCTTAGAGCCACATTTTAAAAGTGATTTAGGCATATTACTTCCTTGAAAATAATTGAAAGAGTTACGCTTATAAATGTATTTAATGTTACAAACCACTAGAGAGATATATCAGAACAGCGGCATTCAGTTTACTAATGATGGACTAACGTGTCAGAGATTAGCTAAGTATGAAAAAATGGTATAAAGATTAGGTCTGAAAAGTGTTTGGGCTGAAGTTTTATCCCTGCCATTAAAAAATATCAACAAACTGAAGGACAAATAGATAGATATAGGACTAATAAAGATAAAAAGAGGAATGAAAAAAATGAGGTAGAAAATACAAGGGTTCTGTTCCTTCTGAATAGTCTCCTCTCCTAACTCACATTGAGGAAAAATAGTACCAGAGATTCAACATGGGAAAGACACAAACAGTTGGAATTTTCTGAAGTCTATATTTTAATGTATGCCCCCTAGCTGGTGACAGAGCTGTCATTTACAGAGATCCTTGAAGACAGAAAAAGACAACATTACTTGAATAACTTCATCCTCCTTATTATGTCATTTGTTCAGACTCAGCTTTTGAAGGACAAAGACGTGCAGTTCATGAAAGTTCTACATGAATGATTAAATGAATCGAGTCTTGATTCCTTAACAAGACAGGCTGCTATAGATTTTATTCTAAAAAAAATTGCTGTGGTTGTTAATCATCCTAGAGTGAAGAAACACCAATTTGTACAAAATGAGAGCCTGTCTGCTTGCATTTTTCTTCTTAAACTTGCATGTTTTAATACCAAGTTGCCATCTTGCCTCTTTGCTTAAAGACACCAAAAAAACATCAGACACATCATCTCCTTCATAGTCCTTTCAGATGATTTCCCATGACCTATGCTATTTCATTAAAGCACATTATTTTTGAGAACTTCTGTGCATCAAAGAGCATATGATGTCTGTGAGTAGTAAAAATGCCTGAGTACCACTTTGAAAATACACCTAACCTAAATACTTAAGCTTTTAATTGATACTTGTTTATCCACTTGCTGGTTATTTAATCCTTCTCAGCAATGACAGCATTTTCTAAGAGAAAGTGGAGTTGCACAAGAATCACAGAACCACAGAATCAGAGAATAGTTGGGGTTTGAAGGCACCTCTGGAGATCATCTGGTCCAACCCCTCTGCTTAAGCAAGGTCACCCAGAACAGGCTGCTCAATGCTATGTCTATTCAGGTTTTCACTATCTCCGGGGATGGAAACTCCACAACCCCCTGAACAACCTGTTCCAGTGTTCAGCCACCCTCAAAGTAAGGAAGTGTTTTCTTGTGTTTAAGTTTCCTGTCTTTCAGTTTGTGCCCATTGCCTCTTGTCCTGGGCACCACTGAGAGGAGTTTGGCCCAGTCTTCTTTACACCCTCCCATCAGATATTTATTCCCATCTCTCTCAGCCTCCTTTGTATGAGAGATGCTCCAGTCCCTTAATCATCTTTGTAGCCCTTCGCTGGAGTCACTCCAGTAAATCCATGTCTCTCTTGCACTGGGGAGCTCACCACTGGACAAAGTACTCCAGATGTGGCTTCACCAGTGCTGAGCAGAGGGGAAGGATCACCTCCCTCAACCTTCTGGCAATGCTTTGCTTAATGCAGCCCAGGATGCCGTTGGCCTTCTTTGCCACCAGGGTGCACATTGCTGGCCCACAGTCAACTTGGTGTCCACCAGAAACCCCTTGCAGAGCGGGGATTTCAAGGTAATAAACATCTAATAGCCTTACCTCATAGTGGTGTCTTCTACCTCTGCATATTCCAAGTCCCAGTTACCACTGTTAAGATGCTCCTCCCAGTTTTGTATTATCTGCAAACTTGCTGAGGCTGCATTTGGTCCCTTCATCCAGGTCATTAATGATGACATTAAATACTTTCGGCTCTCGCAAAAGAATAAAGCATCTTCTGGTCCTTCCATTCAATTCATTATGAATTACTTGCGCTACTTCAAGGAGTAACCATGCATTTGCATCTTATGGGTGCAGGTTGCTAGTTCAGTTTCACACTTGTGGCTGACTTAGGGAACTCAGTTAAACACACTCACATCCATCACAAGATTTGAAAATGTTGACCATTGTGGCTACCTCATTATGTCTGACATATTATGACTTTTCTGCTGGCTTTTTTTTTTTTGTTTTGTTGTTGTTGTTGTTGCTTTCTTTTTTAGGGAAAAAATACACAGAACTCATGCACAACTTCAGGGAATCGCAGACAGCTCTCTGATTTCCTTTATTCTGCTTCCTTTATGCATCTGACTGGTCCTTTAAGATGCAGATCTGTGTGCTTTTAAGATTGGGAACTTCAGTATACATTTACAAAAACTTTTGAAGACAAAAAAAATATACAAATGTAGTGAAAATCCACTTTGATATCATGGAAAAATAATACAATAAATGATTTATTCAGCAAATGCTAATCATAGAATTCTTTCCCACGGTGAAATGTATGCAGCCAGCTTTAGTGCTTTTCTTTCTTTATCTTTAAAGGCTTAGGCCAATAAATATCATGGTCAATAAAACATCTTGGAAACACTTTCCTATTGGAGAATGTACACTTTTTTGTTGTTTTTCCTCCCCATTTAAGAAACACAATGTATTCATGTTTCTTAACCATCTATTCCTCTCATGTCTCTGGTTGCCAATCATGCAACTGGTTGCTTTGAAAATGTTGGCACAACAGCTCCACTGTCCTTAGAATAAGGCAACAAGACAGAACATAAGTTATTCTCTTTCTTATCTGCTTTGCAAGATGTAGCCAAATGTTTGCAGTTTGAACTCAGGGTGAGAGACTGTATCTTTCAAAAAAACAGCAGCCGGTGATATGACTGGTAGAGAGCAATGTGTACTCTTCCCTAAAGTATGTCCAACTTTTACCTTGGCGGGGAGCCATACCACATATAGAAGATAATCAATGGGCTGACTCAATATTTATAATGTAATTCGCAAAATGAATCTATCTGTGATTGAGCTAAACCTTTAAACAAAGCACTTGGGAGGAAAATGTCTCAGGACTGCAGGTATATTAAGTTAACCTTCTCAGGGAGATATATGTTAATACACATGGGGTAGACAGAACAGTCAAATAACGGAGCTGAAGGCACTAACTCTCTCGTTATAATGCTTTAAATACTTGAAGAACAATGAAAATAATGCACTATGCTTCAGGCACAGCAGTTTTCCCCCCTTCTGCTGTGTGTATAAGAGCCCGTGTGAGCCTGTGTGTGTGCCTGATGTTCCCGTGTGGGTGTTGTTTTGTAGCTGTGTATGCAAAATGAACAAAGTGACCTGTTTGAAAYGGAGGGTGAAGGGCAACTCCTTCCTTGTCAGCACTGTTCACTGTGATGTCTGAGCATTATTTCCAAATAAAACAGCATAACAAAGCCTGTCAAACTTCCCTAAAACTTTCCAAGTTGTCTTGGGGTCTGTCTTGGAAACCTTTGTGGCTGATCGCAGTAAATCACTTTAACATCCGGTGTAGCCAGGGAGGAGACGAGACTGCGTGTGCATGAATGAGAGCTGCCTCAAGTTTATACTGACATGCAGTGGAGAAAATCACATAAACTACATTTCTGGTTTAAAGGTACAGCAAGAAGAGCTCTGCTGTTGAAATATGAGCTTAGAAAGTTTGCCAGCCTTGTGATGTACTGTTAATAAGGTGGGAAGACAATAAATTAAATGAACTACTCATATGCTGCCAGGTAGCGCTATTCACTGACGACTGCTACAATTATCGCTAGGTAGTTTGGCACAACTCCAGGCCCCCTAACGTAAGCGTAGGCTAGGACACTCGAAAAAAGTGAGCAGTTCTTCGACTCTGCGCTGCTGTGATCACTGCCAGCTTTGCACTCACTAGCCATATGGCATCATCTCCCATTAGAAAATATACCTCACTTCAGATACGTATACCTCACTTCTGAACAGTATGAAGGATGAAGTTCACCATGGGTGAACTGTGCTGAATGATTTACTCCAGGAGACACTTTTATATTGGTTTATATACTGTGTACAATTGTAAATCTTATTCTAACTCATTTAATTGTTCCTTATTATTGTTAATAAGATTTTGGCTTGGCTGTGCCTGTAACCTTTGTGTCATCAAAGAGGAGTAAGGACTAAATTCATTCCCACTTTGGCAAGTGGAGAATTTCCCCAGATCTTTGTTCCATGTCTGAAGGAGAAGAGATCTTCATGTTCAATGCATCTTTGTGCAAGTGAGGAAATGGAGGAAAGTAAGAGACAGGAGATGGAGCTATAGTCTACTGCCACCACCTTTACGTCAGCCAAAAGAGCCTGCTGGATGCGTGAAGGAAAGTGTGAGTGCACGTATACACACCTTTTTGCTGCAGGAGTGGAGCAGTCGCAGTTACATTCCCCATAGTGAATTGCTTGTAAAGTGACTGAACTGCGATAACTGCCATGAGCTCAGACAGGCTGAAGGAGGCTGAGATTTAGGTCCCTGGTGCAGAATTTAACCTAGTACAGTTACATCTGTGCTAGGGAACATCGAATGGAAGACAAGGTGTGACATGCCCGTGTCCTGACCCCGGTCCAACCTGCTGATGTCAGGTAGTCAGTCCTACCAGACCTGCTGGATATGGAGCAAAAATWTTGGAGGCACGTGGCTTGGGCAGATGCTGTGATGTGCTCCCCTGATCAGGGGTCTGAAATATGCTGCAGATCATCCTGTCAGATAAATGGAGATGCACGCTTATCTTATAAACCTATGCCCTAACCATTGGACTATAAATGATGAATATGGCTGAAGTTCAAAGAATAATAATTAGGCAACAGATTTGGCCATTTGCTGGGCTGCCTGTGTTCAGAGTGTTTGCCTCAATCAGAGCAAAGACAGAAGTTTGGTTTGTTTCCACCAGAGATGAATGTCTTTATCACAAAGCTGCTGGCTCTTCTGAGGTTGTAATATTTCTTTCTCCATTTTTTTTCCACAATTCTTCTCAAAGATTTTGATTTTACCCTGACCCTGAATGAAGAAGGATAATAAGACTTAAAATCTGCATTTACATATATATATATAGTAGATTTGTGTATATGTATATATATAGTATACATATTTGTAAAACAGAATACTTGTTCTCCTACTATTCCTGCTAATAACAGAAGTCAAAGATTCCAGAGTATAAATGCAAATTTAAGAAGAGGAAATAACTTCCGAGCATATCCTTCTTTATTGTTCCTGTGAGGGTAAAACTCTACAGGCAAAGTCAGAGAGATAATGGTTTATATTACTCTAGAATTGATTCTCCAAAGACATGTTGCCAACTTAGATGAGATAATGTGTTCTATATTTATGTGCAAACAGATAGAATTCAGAAAGTCAGGCTCATCATTAAATTAAAAAAAAAAGCCTTATATCCATTAAAAAACAAAAACAAAGCAAAAAACCCCCCACCTTATTAGGGGATCTCTAGAAGGACAAGTTGATAGGGAACAGTTCTTGCATGAGGTCCAGAAGGTCAAGCCCAAACCCCCTTTGACATGACTGGGCATTAGTTCAGACCTCCTTCATTAACCTCAGTTGTCCCAGGATGCGTGCATTAACAAAGGTTGGCTTCTTGAATAAAAAGCTTTTGGTATTGGACAGGTGCTTGTTTATCCTCATGGTACATTTCTGGCATGTTGTTATGCAGATGTACAGATGACATCAAAGTTCATAACTCTTTGTACAAGTTCCTAATGCAAAACTGATCTGTGCTAGTGCTCAGATGCTGTAGTGGTGGACAGACTGCCCATAGCCAGGCTTATGCTTGTGTGAGTTTCTGCTCAGCCTGGTCAAAAGTGTGGACCTAATATTATAGGAACTTTTGATCAGCCACAAAGAACATTTTATACTTTCCCTTCTTTTACATATGACAAAATTCATCTTCTTCTCTTGAGGCTTTTGGAAGTGGGAAAGATTTGGAAACATGGGAAATTACCAGCAGGAAAAGAGGACCTGAGCTTCTAAATTATTTTATTTAATGGGTATGATGTATATTATAGTGTTAGTATACTTGCATGAGTATTTTCTTTGTGTTCCTAACATAAATTCCAGATGCTTTGCATGTGAAGGTAAGTACTTTTTTTTTTTTTTTTTTTGGCATTAGTATCTTTCTAAATAAATAAGAAATTAGATATTAATACTGTATATATATCTGAAAAAATGTTGACACAAAGAGATTAAATTAGATAACATTAAATTAGATTTGATGAAACTAGAGATAAAATTTAGAACGTATAAAATCAGTTTCCTTAGACACAAGGTGAGAAATTCGTCTTACCTAACCTTAACTGTCTAAAAGTTAGCTGTCTGGATGATCATTTAGGACCATACTGCCATCAATGAAGAGATAAATGAGCACTTCCAGAAGGCCATTCATGCCATTTTAAGGTGACTGTCTTTAGAGATGCCGATCTCTCTCCTTTGATTCTTCGATAGTCTAGATGACTAGCTTAGACTAGATTTCTTTTAGACAGAGCAGGTTTGATTTCCCTCTGTGATAGTCCCAGTCTTTGAATACAGCTATGACCATTTATAGCTGAGGAAGCACTTAAATCACATATAAATCATATATCTATCCTGAAATCAGAAGCAGGGAGACTATTTAGGAAAGTATAACTGAGCACTTTCATTTTCTTATTTTTTGTCCTAAGCACGCACTGTTCACCACTAGGAATAAGATTTTGGCCTGTTTTGATATAATGCAGCCATTTTTATGTCTTATGGTTGTTAGTAGTACGCTGCTTTTCCCTCTGTAAAATTTAAATATATCGCTCTCTATTATTCTAACAGAAGTATTTCATGTCCCACAGTAAATCACGTTGAACTTCTGCAGAGGTCCTGGTAATGTCAGCAAAAGTTCAGCCCCCACAGGCTCTGCCTGTTGTAATTGCGCCAGGCAGCATTTTCAGAAACGCTGAACTTCCAGTAATCAGTGGGCTGTGAACAGGAGTAGAAAGAAGTTCAGGAATGCATGGTTTTCTGGTAATTGTGGAAAGGTCTCCCGGGGTTTACCATGAAGCCAGAATGATAGGCGGTTTCAGGGGAAATCTGACTTTAACCTAACTCCAGAAAGCACGAATCCAAAACACAAACTAACTTTGTAATGATTGCAGGAGCAAATCACCCATTTGTGCAAACCTGGCCAGGCTTGAAACGTGCTCCATTTCTACCCTGCTCTCATCCCATGTTGGGGATGGGAGAAGCTGTCCGAGACTGTTTTATCCCACCGTTCACAGTGTGGATCTGGTGGCTCATACTGAGTCTTCTGGCTGGCGTAATTGATTTCAGGACACTATTTGAAATATAACCAAGAAATCAACTGTCTGCCCTTCAGCACTCCTGACAGGTCCGTTTAGTCTAAAGTCCATTTACTGAATATCTTTATAAAGGTAATATGAAATTGTGGCTGACACTAACTTCAGAGGCAGTTGCTTTTGATCAAAAAATTTAGATTAAAGGTGAAGCAAGGAGATAAAAGAGGCCATGCTGCCCATGTTGTAATATACAATTTTCTTTTTCTCTCCAACAAAATGCCGTCTTGTGTTGGTTTTACAAGACCGAGGATATCAGTTACCACGACAAGCTCCTGAGGCAAATGCCTGAACCTAGGGGAGAATAGAAAGAGGGTCAGGGCAGATTTGCTGCAATATTTTAACCAGGTATCAGATGAACAATGGAAAATGCTACAGACGGTAAAGAGGAGGGAGGAATAACTCAAGTATATCAGAGAGAGAGGGAACCAGACTAAGTCACCGACATCAAAAGAAAGAAAGTTCAGTGGGAAGAAGACCCACTGCCCATGACTAAGCAGGGGCCACCTTCTTTGAGAAGTGTCTGCTAGATCCCTCATCCCCATTTCACTGCGCACCTTAACATGGGAGTTTTCATGTCCACCTATATCTTACTCAGCCTACCCTCAGTCAGCTATTGGACACTGAAAACAGGTGAAGGGATAGCATGTAACATCACAACTTTACTGCTGGTTTTGGCTTGCACTCTTCATTTTTCTCATGCTGGTGCAGATTATGCTACAGGGCTGCCCGTATTTAGTTTTGAGGAAATACTAGAATCCTCAAGTTTTTGAAGAGTGAATGCCAAAGTAATAACAAAGAGACAAGGTTTGAAACAAAATGTTAAATGAAGTCTTCTATTAATAACAAGTAACTTGATATAGGTGATAGAGATAATTAAGTCACATGAAAACATTTCTTGCATTTCTTTTCACCAAGTTCTACTTAGGTGGTAGTTTTTCATGAGTTGTACCATTCTGCCTTCATATGCGAAAATCAGGACTGCATGGAGTATGAAGAAAGAAGGATCCTGAGTCATGGTCCTCAAGTGAACCTGTGATTTATTATCAGAGAGCTATGGTTTTAGCTGAAGTGAATGCCAATGGAAAAAATTCTTTAGTGGATTAAATGCCTTCTGCTCAGAGTTTTAAGGATAAGACAGGTTTTCCTCCAGTCTGGCAGGCAATGGTTTGTGGGACAGAACAGTTTGGTGTTGCACTACAACCCTGTGAGGTAGCTGGGTGCCTGGCACAGCATGAAATCTGACATTTCTCCTTATTTCACGTCTTCTGAATGTGTGGAGGTTTTTTGGGGGAGGGATGGGGGAAGGAAGTCGGGAAAGAAGTGCCCACGAACCATTCAAAACCTCCCCTTCCTTTGTCTCCCAGGGCAGAATTTTTATTTCAGCTTGAGGTATCTCTAATAGAAGTGCTTTCTTCTCAGAGAGATGCTGAAGCACTCCCTGTATCCAATGGCGATTTAATCCATTTGACCAAATGTAGATATTTGCTTTTGGAAGAGACAAGTTGTGTCCTAAGCTGTCTTGCCTAGCTCCCCATGGGCTGTGAGGGGAGCCTAGGGTCACTTGCTGACGAGTATAGGCTCTTACATTGGTAGATATGCACGTTTAGTCGGACGGACTCCATCCCACAGGCGGCTGGTGCCAGCGAGGAATCCAGCTGTAGCAACGCTTAGATGTTTACCAGCTCTGGAGAGTAATTGGATGTGACAGCCCTTCTCCTTCCGAGTCACACCTCGGTTCATTGTCCTCCCTCCCTGCTTTTTTCTTGCAGAAAATAGAGCAGACCTTTAAAAACCCTGTGCCTGTCCCTGGAATGTCACTATGGATATGATTACACAGTCTAATTTCAGCGTTACTTAGCAGTGGCTTTACTAACCCGGATTCATATGTCAAGACATGCAGAGCTGGAGGGGACATTAAGGGATCATCTGTYTCAGTGCAGTTCACTAATTCACAAGTATGCCTACATTTCTGACAGGCATTTCCTCCTCTCAGCGTCTAAAAACAAGAAGGAAAATAGAGATTTCACAGGAAAATGGGCTGTTCACACTCAGCAGTTTCTCCTGACACTCCTTATTGTGGCACCTTTGGAGGGTGGGAAAGAACAACCTTATAAAGTGTTTCTTTCACCTTTTAAAGCACAAATAGAGGACAGAACAGAAGTTAACACAGGTCACGGGCTGCGCTCTAAATTACTGAGCCAAAATAAGATCAAAAAAAAAGGTAAAACCAAATATTCAAGGAAATAAACGAAATTGTTAACCTGACAAAAATCTGATTGATTTACTGTTTTGAATATCTGAAATGCAATAGAAATACACATACAAGAAATCATTTGTATCACGGTTGGAAACAGTGCTAAGAACAGACACACTTTTACCTTATATGTACATAAGAAACAAATAAACCACTAAAGATCCTGATTTTAACTGTGATATATGCCACTTATGAATGTCTGAAGATGTAAGAATAAGTGGTATGAAAATCAAACTATGACCCATAGTCTCTGGATAATGTATTGCGAATCAAGGATCAAGAGGGACAGCAAACCCATTACCTTGTTGGACAGAACATGTGATGGTGAGATTGCTTGCCTAATTTGCTATATATCCTTAAACTTAAGTGATAAATCACTGGCCTAAGGTGTTCTTTCATTAACTCTGTGCATGCAGTCCACAAAGTTTTGTAAGTCCTTAGGTGCATCCTTGCCAGTTATGCTTAGCATACACAGAAAGGCTCTCCTCTAGTCCGCTCTATTAATTTGTTTATTTATTTATTTATTTTTCTTAATAAAGCTTATTCTTCTAGGCCTTCCTCAGCAACCATAGGAAACAACCAATCACTACCAATAACTATCCCACTTATAGCTACTTTTTATATAATGATATAAACATTGACAGCATGATATTTTCTCAGCATAAGATTAAAAAAAAAAAAAAGACCATAAAGAAAGGAAAGGGAGGACTCAACAGCAGCCAAAAGAAAGCTAATAGAAGAGTTTGAAGCAGAATATAGGTTTTCTGACTGCCAGATCCTGCCTGATCCTAGCCATGTTGCCTTTTGCTTTAACAGATTCCTGTGGCTGGATGTCTGAATCCAGGTTGCCTTTATTCTGCACGCATGTACCAGGAGCAGTGCTAGCAGGTTTAACAGGTTACTGAGCTGAGTGCATGGCAGGGCATTATCTGAAGTCTGAGTACAAAACCTTTCTCGGTACATTATTCAAGACACCAGCCTGCATATTTTTATCTAGGACTGTCTTCAGCATCACAAACATACTAATATTAAACTACTCTTCTCCAATTCCATATTAGCTTAGACATGACACAACATTTGTAAAATACAGTAGGTGTTAAAAGGAGGTCCAGCCAGATTCATGTATTCACTTTAAACCATTCTGATTTTATACCTTCAGGCCATATAAAAGCCCTTCAGTCTTTGTTCCTTTCCATTAAAAGCTTGTTGATCTTTTAAGTCGCACTCCTGTAAGCTCCAAGAGCTCCCAGGGAGCCAATACATATGCACAGCATGCCTGATGTTTGCTTAGGCTCCACAAAAATCACACACAGATGTGCTCTTTTATTTCTTGTGTGATGTTAAGATCAGCTAATCACACCGAGCCCTTTTTCAGAAGCCAAGCTGCCTTCCTCCCAGCCACCCATTTAGAGAAGGAGATCTTTGAATACTGGGAGGTGTATGCAGATGGAGTTCCTTTGAAGTTGTCTAGACATCAAGGGATAGCACGTGTAAAAGTGACATCTTCGGAAGGTGACGCTTCTGCAGACAGAAAACTATGATGCAACTGGACACTGATTTTCTTTCCAGTATACCCACCTTACTGGTAACTACTATTAAGTAGCAACATCCACCCTAAGGAAGCCAGAGGGAAAAGTTCTAGAAAGGGGCATTTTTAGTTCATGCAGATTCAGCTAAGTGAGAGAGACTGCGCACAAAATGAATGTGCAAGAATTGTTAAATACTCATGGTAGGGTGCTAGCTTGAAGAGACACGGAGGGCAGAATTAATAGAAGGGATGGAAAGAGAGGCAGAAGGAGCCATGGTGACATTATTATCACTGTGGGCAGCTCCATGTGAGCTGGCCTCAGTACTAGAGAATGATCTCAAGCACACTTAGTTAACTAGCTATATTCTTCTTCTTCTTCTAGTTCCCAGGACTTCAGTGAGTCTGCGGATAGACTCAACTTCAGCGAGTCTACAAATGGAATATRACCTCAAACAGGAGATGCTTTCGGATCTGGATTTCCTTGACGTTTTCCTGACAGCCAGCCTATATCAGGAATCTTCTTCTAAGCAGAAAAAGCTAGCATTACTACATGCATTATTTGTATTCATGTTTTAGCTTGAATTTGCAATATCTACATTTCTCCTCTGAGTTACACCGAAAAAATGATTTCAATATGCTCCCCCATCCATTGATTTTACTAGTGAGATCATTGTTACAGACACAGATTTAGAACATCAGCAAATGTCTATAAAATGCTACCAAAGGCTGGAGTAGATGCATGGAATGACCTTCCGCGGATTGCTTGAGGAAACCTTGTAAAATATTTCTTTGTTGACTAAAGCCATGTTTGCTGCATAGCTAATATTTTTCCACTGCCTTACATTCAGTTAAAGACAGTGATTTGGACTGACACCAGTCATAACTTTTCATGCTTCATGGCAGCCCCCACCTAAGCTATTAATTTACCACCTGCTTCAGCTCCTGAAGAAATGAGCTGTCAACAGTTTTTTTTAAGCCCTAACCAAGAGTGCACTGAAACAAAAGAAGGTCTTAGTGAAATGAAAAATGTAGAATATCCCAGAGAATTTAATCTATTTCTCACTATTCATATAGACTGAAAAAGTTGAATGTTGAGAATATTTAGCAAACTTCTGAACCTAATTTCAGTCTAGTCTTCCACTACCAGTATTTGCTTTGCATGTTTGAAACTCATATTTTGTAATATTACAGTAGCTGGGCTAAATATAACACAAGAATGAGGCTGTTATTGATTGTAATTCCTTTGGATTTTTACTGCCATAACAGAGATCAAGACGGGATTCAAGATATGGTCCTGAATATAAATGCTTGGTTGGCAAACACAGACTTTCCAAAACCTTTGATTCAGAAATCCATCTGCCATATAAAGAATATATTAAATATTAAATATATTAAAWATATATATATATATACTCCTTCCATCCTGGAAGATAAAACTTGGGTTGGATGTTTACTTTAAYATATCAGTCCACATTTTCTGGTTATATTTTTGCTAAGTATTTGCCTTTGTGAGCAAAGTTGTGGCCCTATACCTTGAGTCTTCTTTGTGTGAACACCCACAGGAAGCCATTGAATGCTCAAAGCTTTCTGGGGGAGTTTGAAGTTAGATTCACCTCTGATTCATTTAACTATAACTGTTACATGGCTTTGAATCCAGTTCAGGAAGTTGCCAGAATGGCTCCAATATCCCATGTAAAACTATACTTTTTAATGGATTTTCTAGAAGGATTAAATCCACTTGGTTCATTCCATGTCATGAAGAATCCACACACAGATCTGTGTGAGGAGTTTCCTTGTTCTGCCCAGCTCTGTGATCATGATGAGCTGGAGCTTTTTTGTGCTAAGCCATCGCTCACTGTTACTACTTCTCCCTTTTTATATTTCCTCCCGATCACTATTTCCCATCTTTCTGAATTGCTTCTGCCCTGCTATAGAGTCTAGAGATTCTGTGAGGCTATTTCCAGAAGAAAGCCTTTTCATAATTAGGCATAACTGGGATTCTCCTTCACAAGTCTATTCTCTAGGCAGACAAAGAAACCGCAGGTGAACAGGATAGACACCTGATACTCAACAGATGTCAGTAATTTTAAAGTATTACAAGGCAGGGAGAATTTCCAGATGCTCTTCTCAAAGAAAGTTCCCACAGCATCCAACCTCCTTTTTCCATAGGGAAGCAATAGGAAATCATTCTGCAGAAGCGACCAGCTGATTCCATGCAACTTTACACCCTTAATAGGATCTTATTTCTCTATCACTCCTTCTTAATCAGTGCTAAGCATAGGTACTTCAGCCTCTCTATAGTCTGCAACAACATCTGTAATTTGCTTAATCCGTTTCACTGCCTATAAGGAGACCAAAGACATTAAAGGTGCATAGGTCAAATACCTAAATCTGTGTGGCACAAGTCTCTTTCCCCCTCCCAAATTCTTTAAGTATTCAAGTCATCAATCTGTTGAGAAGGCAACTAAGTATAATGTTTAAACCTTCTTGTTTAAAATGCAACTCAACTGTACATCTAAAGTCAAGCTCTTGACTGAATAGGGCTGAGGAAAAAAAAATGTTAAAATGCTTTGTTGCACTGGGACCTTATTCTTTCACTGATTTGCCCAAGGTTGTATCATTTGTAATAGAATATCTGTTGATTTTTTAGAACAACTATTTTAAGAAAGAGAAAAGTATCATTCATTATTTTTATAGGAGTTTATGGGTGCTTTTCATAGACTTAGGGTATATATTTTGTTGTGTAGTAAAGCAGGAACATGAATAGCAAAACACGGTTTTGCTGTTTCATCCAGAGTCCCATGGCTTCAATAGCTTTCAGCATCTCTATTACRAGTGAATTTCGCGTAACCTTTCTAGGTGGGCTTTATTCAGTAATTACATTTTGTATTGCACAAAGAGAACATATGCATTTTTATTTTACTATACTGTAACTCAGCTATCCCATGATAACATTAAATAGTATTATACTATTATCAAACCAGTAATGCCTAGAACCTCAGATTAGCTTGGAGCTATGTTGGGCCAAGTAATAGCCTGATACATAATGAGATACATGTTCCTGACCTAGCGTTTATTTTCACTTGAAATAGAAAAGAGTTAAAGAGATGAGAGGAAGAGGCTGTCACACAAAGGTTTGTGTCATCTCTTTACCTGGGCAAGTGCAGGTAAAACTTTGATGAGAAAATAGCTTGAAGTTCCTCCTGAAACAGGGAATGCAGGTCATGAGCACCCAGCGAAAGACAGCGGCTCGAAAAAGGGCTGAGGATCGGTGGGCATGAACTCTCCCTGCATTCCCAGTGYGCTTATAAACCGCTAACGCGGACCTGGTTGTTTGCCTAAAGGAATGCCGTACAGAAGAGAGCAGATAATCACATTTCTGAATAGAATGCAATTGAGACTAGAAGAAGTGTGGAATTCTTGCATCCACATCAAGAGCAAAGTCTAACAGAAGTGGAGAAGGTGAAAAAGGAGAAAGAATCTGAGGATCAAACAGAATGTTGAAAATTGATTTTTACACTGTTAAGGTAATTTCCATTAATGCAGTAACTGACTGGCTTTTTTTTTTTTTTTTTTTTTTTAATCTAGAGAAAGAGTGAGGCGTAATGAGAACCAATCTCTGCACACTGAAGCTAGGCAAACCCCAATTTAGAGGGGTGCTTAGCCAGGGCCAATGCAAAGGAGGTGGTTGAAGCATGGGGTGAGGAGCACATGAAAGGAGCAGCTAGTCACAGGGCAGAGAAATTCTCCTCGTCTAGGTGGGAGCGAGCCATTAGAGTAGATGAGCCATAATGCATGGCTGCTGCGCCCTTGTGTTCTGGTAATTAATGAGCCCAAATTCCACTGAATTCTTATAGAACTGAACCTTCCCCGTGTTTTCATAACTACTTATTTCATGCTTTTGCCAAAGGTCCTCAAAAGTTGCTTGCAGAACAACAGGCTAATCCAAAGTTTCTTCAAACCAAGTGTTAGGCAATTAAGAGGTGATTTCGCACAATTAAAACAATTAAATATCTTGACATTTAGTACATTGATACCTTATTTTTCATAATGTTTTCTAGTAAAGTTTTAGTCTTCTGGTTATCTGGTGTTATCATTTTCCATTTGTTTAGCAGCGAATATTTAAATTTACATCTTTTATTGAAATCCAGTGGATAGAAAGATATGCGGATCTCCTTTGGTTCATACAGTTCTTATTTCAAATGCACAATGATAAATCCTTAAATATTAATTGTGTATGAAAAACTATTTGTTCAAAATTATTAAAATAATCCCTGCCTTTTCATTATTTAGAGGCACACTGCTCATCAGAAATGGCATAGCACAATATTACTGTTTCACTTCACGTAATTCATTAGTCCTTAGTCTCTGTATTCTTTTTTTCCCCCCCTTTTTCTTCTTTGTTAAGGACTGGCTTCCCCCATCTCCTATGGTTTTTAGGAGTATTTAGCACCATGCAATTCTTACATATGACTTGGATTCCCAAGTTATTAACGATTTAAAAAAAAAAAAGTATGCATTGGTTTATTAATCAGACTGTATGTTGTCTATAATATTATAGGAGCAGGATCATTGGTTTAATTATATTATGGTTATTTGGTAGCTATTAGTGGAGTCTTGCAATTTCTTTCACAAGTAAAAAATTTAACTATTTTAATCGTTTGATTACTGAAAAATAAGTATTTTCATGAATTATCATTTGTTAAAATATACAGAGATCTTTCTTATGCATTACTTATCATTCATTTTTTTGGATTTACTCCCTGAAATACTGAAAATGATCTAGGTAAACAACCATATAACAGAAAATATATAAACATATTAAATTGTAAATAGTGAAACACATCACTCAAGATAAAGACTTTCTGAGCCATCCCTAGGCTGCTCTCTGTTCATATACACTATTTGGGAATTACACAGATAAATGTCAATATTGTCTTGTAAATAGTTACTGAGAAAGAATAAAGGTCTATAATGTGTCATTAGAGTTTTCTTACTGTTTTAAGAAAATGATAACTCAGTTCACTCCAGGGCAGCATAGGCATTCTAAAATCACGAGATCTATATAAAATAAATAAATAAATAAATAAATAAATAAATTACTAGAACTTTTAATTTGTCGGTCTTCTCTTGAAATTAAAGGGTTCAAATACATTTTTTTCTTTTAAAATAAAGTCAAGATTTTCAGCAGTGAAATGATTCAGGAGCTAGTTTTTAATGAGTGACACCAAATTTACCAGAGGTCAGGAGAGCAGGCTTGGTTGTTTATTGTATCTAACTCTTATCTAATCCTGTATTTATAAACTTATTAAGATTTATACATGTTCTTGACTTTGTTGAGACATTTCCTAGCAAACAGAGAAAAATATTATTTTTTTTGTGAATTATGTTCTTAAGGTCAAAGAGGCCTTGGTCCCAGATTCAGATTCTTTCATTACTGTAAGGCATTAAAATCAACCTGAGGAAAATGAATCCACATTAGTTGACAGGACTCACTTGTTCATATTTCTAAAAATCAACACTTTTGTGTAGTCTAAACAAAAATATATACTTTGAAAGGCTCTGAGGTTTTCTGAGTCACTAACCAAAGAGCAGTAATGCTGTGTGCCTACATTAATTTTGTCTCATTGTTGAAGCTAGTTAAATTTTCACTTTGCCTACAGAGCTGATGAAATTGTAATTTATTTATTAATTTATTTTCTATTCTAAACTGCTACTTTATCATAAATACTCCCACAATTGAAAACAATTTAAAATGTTTAAAGGGAAATGCTAAGGTTAACCTTTCAATTTGGGTTCCAGGAAAATAATTGTTCAGCCATTAGCTATAGCAGAATGTTAATACAACTGCCAAGATTTGTTAAAAGAAAAATGTTTGTGCCACAACAGAAGTAAATAAATAAATAAATGTAGCTAATTCAGAGTAAATGGAAACATATTGACCTAATTTCMTAGAGAATGAAAGAGCTGTTGAAGGAGACCTGCTGGTATAAATTATGTGTTTCCTGTGCCAGTAGAGGACACAGGAATGAGAGGCTGATGACCAAATCTTCCTTGGTGACGATCTTTTTATTTTCTTCCCTTCGATGAACTGGAAAAGCTAACATTATTGCGTTATCAGCATCAGATGTGGTGTGCTGGATTTCAGATAAGCTGGGTGTCTCCAGGAGAGAAAATTGGGAGTGGAAAAAGGAACAAAGCGATGTGGGACCAGGAGAGCAAAGGAAGAGGCACGGACTGCCTTCAGTCTTTCTTAGCGCAGTCATGATAATTACAGAAAAACCTTATCTTTAATAGAGCTGAGTGTCTTTAACACCTACTAAAAAATGCAATTAATCCTTCCATCATAAAACACAACCTCCAGGCCTTCATCTGAAAGTAAATGACTGGAAGGACACAGTCAGGGTCAATAACTTGCACGAGACCATTCAGGAGTTTGAGAGAGCTCTGTCCTTACGCAATATTAGTAAAGTTTCCAAAATCAGAGTAGAGCCATGAGGCCAGCTTAGACGTTGTAAGGCATTTGTTGTTTTTTTTCTACCAATATTATTTTGGTCTTCTTGTTTGTCAGCCTTTAGGTTGCACTGATTTCTCATTTTCGCTTCCTTTCTCCACGATCTTCTGGACAATTTTATAGCACATGAGGAGCTGGGACTTAAAAGAAAAAAGAAATAAAATAAAATAAAATAAAAACCTTCAAAAGGTTTGGCAACAGTACTTCACACCTCATGGAACTGAGGATTAATTATTAATGTTTTTACACATCTAACAACTCTGTAACAGTCGGAGCAGCTCTAACCCAGCAGATCCTGGCCCTGAGGAGGAATATCATATTCCTCCCTTCAGCCCTCCTCAAGCGCTCTGCTGCTTCCAGGAGACATTCTCTGTCAAACCTTCAAGCTTCATGCACACTAAAACACCAAATTGGTTTGGTTTAGCTGCTGCTGACATTTTTACTGCAGTTTTTGACTTCAGACGAGAGGTCACTGATCTGAAACAGCTTTGGAGCCGTGCTATGGGGTGACAACATGCCAACACGCTCTTGTTATAGGATGCCCTTTCTTGCACACAGAAAGTTATGCCTTTTTAAGAGTAATTATGTGATTTATTCTGCATTGCTGATTGCATCACCTGCAGGTCGCAATCCCTGGCTTCAAAATGAAGAACCACAGAGCGGTTGTGTCCACACTTCTCCGGGCCAGCTCTCCGCAGAGGTGGCTGGTCACACCTGGGCTACATACCATTGGCTTTGGCTCTCCTCTGTGCTCCGTGGAGTGCCCCTGAACTCCGAAAACATAATTGCGTGTGTGTGAGGGTTGTTTTGCAGGGTTTTCTGGTTCAAAGGACAAGAATAGCAGGAGGGTTGTGTCATAGCCTGGCATGCTGTGGGTATAGGCAGAAAGTATGGGGAAATGCTTGTGGATATAAAAGCCGTTGAAATAACATTGAGGAATGCTGAGGACAAAAGGAGTCAACACTGGCTTTTATCTGCTGTCTATTGGGTCAGGACCTTGGAGCAAACTATTTGCAGGAACCAAGTTTTGTTTTAGATAGAACTGGATGATTCATGCCAATATATAGCCTGAGAACACACTAACATTTATGCAATCTGGAGGATGAGAACTGGGAGCTAAGCTGTTTGGCAAGGTAAACATAACTTTCATGTCTGCAGCACCAGTACAGTCATCTTTGGAGTTTGGTTTATTTTTATTTCACTTATGTAAAATGAGCACAACAGGGAAAAGATATGGAAGGACCGGCTTTTTTTCTGTTACCTACAAACCAATTGCTGACAGATCCTTAGCTGATGTAAAACGTCCAGTTATCTGGCTTAGCATGTGACGTGCTCCTCAGTACACTAGAGGTAAATCTAATGTTCTTAACAGCAAATTTAGTTAGAATGTGAAATTAAAAGAGAGGGAAATTATGCACTTACAATGACAGAAAACAGAACCTAATGTTTTGAGAAATGTGGCCTGAATTTAGTCACTGTAAACCTTAAATGAAAGATCCAGTATTTCCCAGATAAAATAACACTTTTAAAATGATTCTTAAGAACATATCAGTATTATTTGGCTTGTTATTTGTGTTTTTTTTGTTTTTTTCTTCTTGTTTTCCTCAAAGCATCTTTCCTCCCGGTCATAGCAGTGCAAAAGAACTGTCTGACCTTAAACATGCTCACTACATATTAATGTTGGAAAATAGATGGGATTTCATTTAGGGCTGTGTCATAATCAGCAGTTCAGGCTCATGTCCCAGTTTAAAATTTTATGTCACATTTTAAAATATGTTAAATATCCATGAGGTGTAGAAGGGACGAGAAAGGAATAGTCCTATTTCTGTCACCCGCCTGAATAATAGATACAAAGGAAACATGGAACTGCACCACGGCCTTGTGGATAAATGCATATTTCCCAGAGGAGCAAAAACGCAGGAGATGACACAATCATTGGTACAGCCAAGCACCTCACATGTTTCCTACCCAGCGTAGCGGCATCTCAGTGTCACAGCACAGAGCTGTGAAACTGAAACAGAGCTAGTATCACCAGGCCTGAGCCTTCTCCTTCCAATAGCACCTATTGCTCAGTTCAGAGCAAGAAAGCTCAAATTCTATTTGTAGAATCACACCTCAGTTATTCATAGTATGAACAAAACTCATCCTAAGGTTTTTGAGCCTAAAGTCAACCTAAAAGCCCCAAAAGAGCTTATGGCTGCCCTGTCTTCTTGGGAACTTGCTTCCAGCTGGGAATCTGAAGGTCGGTTGCATGGGACACAAGTACTCCAGACTGAATATCTAATGCTTAATGTAAACCACTTCACCAGGTTCAACTGGGTTCAAATTTTATTACAGTTTCCCAAGACTTATAATAAACACCTTCATTAACAAGCTGCTTAACACTGTGGCAATTATAAACCTACTTAATCCAGAAATGAGAGATCCGTTTATGTCCTTTAAATATTTCAAAGCAATCTCAGGAGATGAAAATGAAATGCCTTTGCGCTTGTTAACCACCTGCATTATTTCTGTCCTCTTTCACATAAAACGCACTTAACTTTAAAAACTGACTTTGAAACAGTCCATTTATGAACTATATTAGGTGTGATTAGAAGACTATTTCTGCTTTTCAATTATTTTTTGATGGTATCAAAAAATCAAAGAATACGTATTCAGCTGTCTGGACTTTTTGTTCCAATCTTGCATTTGAATGAAGCGGACAAGTGGTATGTTCTTTTCTTTATACCAAATAACAATGATACAGTCAGTACTGTGTGTCCACCTCAACTCATCAATAACTTGATTATTTATAGCTATAGCAGATTTGCATAGATATGTTTGGTTTTTTTTTAATAATGAAGTAAAATTTTAAATAAATCACTATTTAAAACCCAAAGCTCAAGTCTTAGGTTTAGAAAATATAGAAAACTATGTTTTGATTTCGTGAGATTTTTGTTAAACATTTTGATTTTGACTGAAACAGTTTAATATTCACACACATTTACAAGATGTTTCATTAAAGTCAAAGGCTCATTTTTAAGAAAACATTTCCCCTGAAAAAGTCCCATATCTCTATTTAGAACTGATGACAAACATGTGATTCACATTCTCAAATCCCATATCTTGAATATGGCTTGTTTCTTACATGAGTATATCACTGTATTACCCAAACAAACAAACCAGTGAACAAACAAAGAAGCATATTCTAAAGAAGCTTTAGATAGTAAGTTGAAAGACATTTATATGTTTGGAGACAAGTACTGAAAAATTAAAAAATAGCTGAAACTTCCTTCATTTTGCCCACTCTTGAGCAGGTGAGCTACAGATGTACCTACAGCCCTCATGGGGTTCTCCTGATCATGTGATGAGGGAGTCCAGTTAAGTCACGGCCTGGGGTGACAAGCACCACTGGTGGGAACCCTCCAACCTGGCAACGGCTGGCCCAGCAGTCAGTAAGGCTTGCTTGGGAATAAGGATTGCATGGCAGGTATTCCTGAGTAATCTTTGACAACAAGCTATGAACAGCACTGGTGCAGGGGAGTAACCTCGCTGGGCTGATGTACTAGTCATCTGCCAGGAGGAGCAGACCAGCTGGAGCCCCACCAACTGCTGGAGCAGAGGAGCGAAATGTGATGGATGCACTCATCGTGTCTAAAGGAATGAGCCCTAGAAAGAAAAACGTCCCCTGAGAGGGAACGAGGCAACTGAGGAAAAGTAAGAGGTGAGATAGGCTCTTCTCTGAATTCTTTTGAAAAATTTCCAAATGCAAAGTCTGTTGAAGAGCCTGAGGATGAACTTCCTACTTAGGCATGCCTTGATGTAGTCTAATCCTAAATAGGACTGGAGGCAACGGGCAAAAATCGAAACATAGGAAATTCCACCTAACCATAATAAAAACTTTTTTACTGTGAGGGCGATCAAACACTAGAACAGGGTTGCCCAGAGAGGCTGTGGAGATATTCAGAACCCAACCGGACATGGTCTTGGGCAACTTGTTCTAGGTGACCCTGCCCTGAGCAGGGGGCTTGGACCAGATGATCTCCACAGGCCTCTTCTGTCCTCAGCTGTTTTGTGACTCTGTTTTCCTGGGCCTACCTGCATATGCTGGTTGGAGACTTCCCTGACTGTCGTGTACTTTGCAAATAAGCAACTTTCCCAACTTTTTTTTTTTTTTCTCTCTTTTCGTATGTAAATGCGTCACCTGCTGTGGATAAAGAATAATTTTGTTTTCCTCTTAGCACGCTCAAGTGAAGGTGATTGCTGACTTTCAGTCCTTTACAAATAAATCTTAAAGAAGCAAGAGACAATTTAATGCCAGTCTCAAATATCATTCCTCTAGGGCCTTAAAACCTTTATCAACAGTTAATTTGGGGTTTGGGGGGGAAAGAAGAAAGAAAAACAATACTCGCTAATGTGGCAGCTGTGACGTTCAGCCATCAGATGAGTGATCTGCTGAAGTGAACCGAGAATGGGCAAACCAAATAAACACTTATTGTGCAGACAAACACTGGATGAACTGCTGCTGCTGTCAGTACTCGGAGATGCATGGAATTATTAACAATATTTTAATGGGACAGGTCGTACCTCAACAAGTTAAATCAATAGCAGCACCAAAATCACTGCTGAGTCTCATTTGTAACGGAGGACTGACACACCTGACCTTGGCCCTCGCTAACAAGGATGCTGTCATTAACAGAATACATAATGAAGAATAAAAGCTATGTTTCAGCCAGCTTTACAAAGTGGCTTACAAATTAAAGCCTCACCATTGTAAATTCACAGACTGGTTACAATAAAAGTACTGTATTGAACTTGCTTTTTTATGTTGTTACCACCAGCCCTGTGCAAATGATGGTGAGTGCGTGCCCTGCTCCAAACCCCAAGGGTCTGATTGTCAGCGGGAACTTGCCTGAGGAATGAGATGAGTCTGGACTATGTTGTGTCTCCCTCATTGCTAGAGAGGTTGAGCTGCTTTGTCCTTTTGGAGGGTGAAGTCAAGTTTTGCTCGCTCCCTGTCACTACCCAGTCAAATTCAAGAGCAGTTTAACTCTTTCAGACCACTCAAACAGATGTATGGCAGGAAATGCACAAAAGGACCTTGTGTGTCATATGCTTCTTTATTTTAAATTATAAATTTTCTTATTTTAATCTCATTTACAGGAATTACCTCAGTGATGAATTGGAACCGCAGTTTCCTGATGCCACTGAGTAAAGACATGGACTGCATCATAAACAGCAAGACATCTTCCAGTAAGATCTCTAGCTTTCACATCACACATCTCTTGTAGGGCGGGGGGGGGGAACACAGAAGAAGTAGTCCACATTGTTAAACCATTCCATAAAATGATTATGGAATTCTACAAATTAAGCCCCATTTCTTAGAATATTAACAACTGCTAATATAGAGTTTTGTTCATTACCTATTTTAGAGTATCCTGTATCATTGCATCTGGCCTCCTCTGTGTAGAATTGAGGGCACCAGCAAAGTGCACAGAAATGCTTGTAGCTTTATGCCATAGCAATTTTTTAGTGATGGAAACTGTACAAGGGGAAACCCTCAGGGAGGGGAAGGTGTTTATGTATATTGATTTTCTTTTCATTAGATTAAGATTTATATTTTAGTTTCTTGGGTTTTTTTTTGTTTTGTTTTTATGTTGTTGTTTTTTTCCTTTGAAAGAAAAATTTGCACTTTATTTCCTAAATGGGGGTCAAATACTCAATTTATATAGAAATATGTGTATGTGGTGCTTTTGGAAGACAGCAGCTGAAGAGAAGTAGTTAAAAGAAATAAAATGAGAGGAAGGAAAGAAAAAAAAAGTACTTCTTTAAACTTATATGAGGTCTTTCCTCTAATGATAACTGATACTCAGACTACAAATGCATTGTCCCACACATTTCTTCTAGTGTCTGTGATCCACATTTCCTTGCAGGTTAATTATCTCCACTATGTATTCATTCACTTTGTTATTGCAAAGCTGCAACATATATCAGAATCAGGCTGCAGGTGAAAAATACAGTTCAAAATTTCTGATTTCCAGCTGACCGACAGGGGTTGACTTTAGAGTTTGGCAAACCATGCAATTTTTTTTAGTTTGGTGTCAAATAGAAATGCCAATAAAAAAAAGTTTGGATTGAACCCGAGATGAAATAGCTACTGTTTTGGAAGCAAAAAGCAAGTAAAATTCTYTTCTTGTTTGTCATCAATTTTACCAGAAGCAAAAAGATCTCCTGTCATTTTGAGGTTATTTAACCTTTTTGTTTAGACTTGTTTCTTTTAAATTAGATCATTTTAAAAATAGATAATGCTGTTTTGAAGCAAACAGTTTGAAAGTTTTATTTTACTACAGCTGAAGGGAGCTATTTCATCATTTTGGAAAATTTTCCCTTTTCTTTTCTTATCTTTTTTTTTCTTTTTCTTTTAGCAGAATCAATCATCCAAAGCCTTTTCAATCTTTTTTTCTTCTTTTTTTTTGTTGATGGTGAATTTATCTGGTTCTGAAGTTTCAGCCATTTTTAAAGAAGAGGAAAAAGCAGGTATTTCATTCCTGTTATGTGTTCTTTACTCCTGAACAGCTCCAAAGACCTTGTGTCTCAAACTGAGAAGAAAAGACAATATCCAGGCAATCTGGTGCAGGTGCCAACTAGCCATGGCTTTTAAGTTATATGTTAAAGAGTCAGACTGATGAGCCAGGGAAGCTGATGGCAACCTCTTCTGCTATCTCAGCCAAAGAAGGACGGTTGGTTGGGAAACCAGAGAAGATAGAGCATCAGTCAAAGAGCAGAAGTGAACCTGAAAAATTCTCCATGATCTGGGAGAAAGGAAACAAAGGTGTGCTTTAATCCTTATTTTACCACATGCTGGACCTTAACTGAACCTAGTATTAATGTTCTGGTTCCAACCACCTATCCAATGCTGACAGCTTCGATTCTTCTCTGTCTGTTCCTACTTTGATTTATTGCTTCCTGGTCCAAATAGAAAAATCAGGATCTAGCCAGCAATAATAAGGCTCACAGCCAGTTTTCCATACTCTCATTCCTGGGGCACCACGCTTTATTCAGAAGGAGGGCCCATTGTGATCAACAAGTCTTTGCAGGCAGCAATGCAAYGTGATGTATAACTTAAGCAGGATATCAAAACCCAGGCACAGACTGATGAGGGAAGGGAAAGCAGGGAGTCCTCAGTGGGGAGACAAACGCTCCCCTTGCTACACAGCACAACTTTTCCTGCTGCTTACCAGCTGTCCACAGCAGCTCACCATCTGGAGACTTGGACAAAATACTGGAGAAGTGGTTATTCCTCAAGGCAACACACCAGTGCATTACCCAGTGCCCCAAGGGTTAAAACACTTAAGATAGATAGAAGCACCTTGACTATGYTTTCTTTTTTCTTTTTYTTTGAGGTGTTTGCCAGAGCAGGACAGGATTTGATGGACATTTCAGTGATACGGAGAAGGTTTGTGTACACTGCACTCGTCCCTTATTGATCACGCAGCACATAACTGTAATGCATATTTGCAATGCTTATCTCAATCTTGGTGCCTGGGCATGGGTGCTTCCCTTTCACTGTAAAGTTGCTCATGAGCGCTAATTGGCTTGCCAGCCTTCACAGTGTCCCTTTGAATGGTTTAAGCATTTAAGAGTTTCTTTTAAGTGGATGTAAGAAAAATAAAACAAGTTTTACTAGGACATTACATCATGCTGCRAGACCAGCAGAGCAAGTGGCTGAGAGAGATGAAGAAGCCCAGGGAAAAAACAGATGAATGATCTCTGATCAGGGAAGACTGGGGGAAAAAAAAGAAAAAAAATATATATATATATATAGGGCAGTGATTCACTTTTTGCTGGTGAATTGAGGAAAAAAGAAAGAAAAAAAGTAGTCTATATCAAAGCTAAGACTGGGTCTTGCTATTTTCTGTCTGTCTAAACCTGAATTTCCTGTTTTGGTCACCTATATAGCACTGTATATTTAAACTTGTGCAGCCCTTTCCAGATGCAGTCAATGTTTATTGAAAAATGAATATATCTTCATTTCATTGTTTTAACTGGATTCAAATATTTTCCCTATCATCTCCTCAGTTCTTCTATTTGTCCATCCTTTCCAGCTCTCTAACGATCACAGACAGAGGTACACCTTAGGCAGAATATACTGATTTTAATACAGCCTTTTATTTGACATAATGCAGCTAAACAGGAAACACATTGTTCTTTTGTCTTTACCGGTGGAAATAATTTTTATTGTGTGATTTTATTTTTATCCCTATCTTGAACTGTGTAAGTGCTGCTGGTCAATTTGCAATGAAATCCAGGTCATATACGTGTCTAAATAAAAGGTGGCTTTCTGGTTTTATTTAATTTTAAAGGACAGCTGCAGGATGGCACTTTGAAGGCTCAGGTATGAAGCAATCTTGTTTTCTTGTATGGATATAGGCACCAAACTCTAAGCTTCAGTTTGAGCATTTTTAACATTTATTTCTCCATGCCTCAGCATAGCTAGAAAAAAAAAGCCACATTTAGAAGGAAGTCATTTTTTGAGGAGGAGGTAAATGTCAAGATTTATGATTTTTTTTTCCATTTAATTCTTGTTAAAGAAGTCCTGAGGGCTGTAGAACTAGCACAGGATAAGAAAATCCCGTAATGGGTTGGGAATAAACTACAGTCCTGTTTCACAAGTGTCTCACTGATGTGAGCCACAAAACACATATGTGAAGGAGTTGCGATGAGGGAGATGTAACGATGCTTCCCAGCATCATTCCCGACCTCACCGCTGTTTTGCAATGGGATAGGTGGGTGTGCAGCTGCATCGCTGGTACCATCAGCCTCAGGTACTCCTTTGTGTTCCTCTTTTCCCCCCAAATGGGAGATCTAGGTAGCCTAGTTGCCTCTAGGTTGTCTTTCACCTGGTCCTGGGAGTGAATGTCCTCTGTTTTTCCTTTCATGAACCTCTCCTGCTTGGCAGCCCAGTAGGGTAGATGGGGAGCTGCTGTAATTCTGGCAAGGCTATGGTGCAGTCAAAAATAGGTCAGGAAATGGAGAGTTCCATGGTGGCTGAAGAAAGAGAARGAACTCTTCTTGGTCCTGCTGAACTCACTTTCTTTTCTCTCTCTCTCTCTCTTTTCTTTTTTTGCTTTTTTTTTAATTGTACCTCCAAACTGAGATTACTGTGATTTTTTTAGCTGTCATTTTGATCCTTTATTGTATTTCCATAAATATGATAAATGCATGGAGCACTGATTGCTTTTTAGCTTTCAGCAATCTCTAAAGAAAAGTTTTGCATGCACACACACATAAATTGCACAAGAGGTTTAAGAGAACATGGTACAAAAGGTRTATTGTACAAAAAGTAGCATTAGAATGACTATTGAAGCATGCAGATGTGTTATTTGTAGTTACTATAGAAATATATGGTAAGTATTCATCACCTGCTTCCTGAACAAAGTCACAGGACTTTCAGGGTGTTGGGAGCTTGCAATTTTCTCCTATGTTTCTCTTTTCACATTCAACCCAAGTTGACAATGGATCATCTCAGTGCATTTGGGAACAGCTAGGAAAATCGCCACTGACAGCTTTTGTGCATTTTCAAAGGCTGTACGTTGTGGTGCCCAGACTGCTGCAAAACCAACAGAAAAACACGGTTCTTCTGGATAGGTCTCAGTTATCCCCTCCACCAGTTAGCCAGGCCACTGTCCAGACATGGGCACGACACCAAAAATACTTGAGAGTATTTGTGTCTTCAGTGAAAAACAACAACAGGCAACAACAACAACAACAACAGAGTTATGGAAAATTGTTACACGTGATGATTAAAACAGAGTGGCAAGGAAATATTTTATCAGGGTTCTTATGGGGGCAGACACCACTGTCCCCCAAAGCCATCCTAACTTAGATGATTAAGAACATCACGGTTACTGCTCCTGTTGTTCAGCTAGTGAATCAGGACCAGAACGGCTCAGCTGCAAATCAAAGCCCCATTGTGTGAAAAACCTAGATGTAAAATGAAGGAAAGAATTTACCCGAAAGGTCTGGGGCCTGGATGCATGCTATTTACATGATTCATGTAACACTTAAGACTTCCTCTGCAGATGTTGGAGGAAGCAAGAAATACCTGCAGAAAGCAATGCAGAGACTAAGTGAGATAATTCAGACTGTGGCGGTGCCTTTCTTTCTTTATCTTCCATTTAGGGGTCCTAAGWTACCAAGTGCCCCTGTCAAGTACCCCAGAACCTCTGTTTAGTACCCAAGGCTAGATTAAATTTATTTAGACCTTATAGTGTAAGATACAATGATAGTTGGATGTAGCTGAAAAACACAGTGAAGAAACACTTATCAGTACAATAAACAGGTAGGCTCCAGTCTGGAGAGCTACACAGCTGACCAGACACAAGTTTCTACTCTTAAATGAGATAAATTGCTCTCCAGATGTCATTGACTGTATAGCTTAGACCTCCTTCAGTTTACTAAATGCATTTTTTTTGTTCGCGTTTGGATGATGTAGTGTGTGGTCCTGTGTGGCCATGGCTGCAGGTCAGTCATTAATATTAGGTTTTAGCTGCTTGTGCATGTAGATACCTTAGGTAACTAAAGGTGTCCAGAATGACGCTGAATCATATCCGAATGTCATAAAATTCCCCCAACATTTCAGYTGTCTTGACACTATCAAGTATTCATAACAGTAGTGAATTTTAAGGTGAAACTTGAAGGCAAGAGGTATCTAACTACCCCAGATTCAGGCACCATTGAAAGAAAGAGCTGATACGTATGTCTGAAACAAGATTTCAAGGCCAGTAAATAAGTGTTCATGACAACTCATCTTAAGGATATTTTGATGAGATGTTTCCCAAGGTTTGCCTTTCAAAATTCAGTGAATTATTCATAGACACTACAGGTTGATTTCATCTCTACGGAAAATTCATGACCTCTTTATTCACTTTGCTACTGCCAGGTTCCTCAGGGCTCAACAATAGTTTTAATAAAATGTCATTACAAGTACTGTGCATCATGGAATATGAGCTTTTCTGGAGCTAAGTAATGAACAGTCATATTCTGATTTCTCTAGTATTATTGGATATTATATAAACTAAAGTAGAGTTAATATATCAATAATATCAGTGTTTAAGATCATATATAATTTGCTAAAATCTCTTAGCCAATTGATAAGGGAAAGCAAAACACAAAACCCCATCTTGGCCAAGATATGAGTAAGTCTTCATTCCTCTCTGTTTCAGAAATAGCTAAAATACATAAGCTATACGGTGGAAAAACTGATGAATGTCTGTTGCATTGGTGCATGTTTCCCATAAGCCTTGGTCTAACAGAACTGTGCCTTATTTCATAAAAACTATCTCCCTTTAAAGTCTGGTTTATGAAATGAATAAATGAGTGACATCAAGATGGCCAGCAAATATATACTTTTTCTGTATGATTGCGATTTCTGTGCTGAGCGTGCGTTACTTGTCCCAATAGCCTAAGAGAATTATCACAGTGCTGAGAAGACAAAGGGAGAGAAGGGGAGATTTAGGAAAAGTCCTAGTTCAGCTTAAACTCACCCATATTCTGAATCTGTGCTTGTGAGTTAGAAATCCTGCCTCTTCCCTTTCCGCTCAATCCTTCCTGCCTCTGCATCATTCTCTCAAACTGCTGTCATTTACAGTAAATAAAGCTGGTGATTGAACAGCTGTACTCTAGTAACTGCTGAAAGTTAAGCCTCCTCATTTGCATGAGAATGAAACAGAAGAAAACGGAAGTAATTACRTTCTGAATTATATTTACTAGTGTAGAGGTGAGAACTTTTATTATTATTTTTTTATTATTATTATATAAACCAAAATCAGATACAGAAAAGAAAAGGGGTAGGAACTTTAATTTTCCTCTATAACAGCTTAACAAATTCAGATTCTGGTGGGGAAATGATAAAGGTTTGCTGTATGGATACCCTGCTGTAAGTGGAACAAACAATTGTTAGACACAGAAACCTGTGAGACATCAAATCCACATGATCCTCTGGAGAGGACGTATGGAGATAAAGATATATTTTTGTTTACTGGGGATAAAAAAATATTTTTTCTAAGGATTTCATTTTTTCCAGACAGGGTCACTTCTGCAGAGCATCAAGCTTAGAAAAAAATAAAATGCCTAAGGCACCAAAGCAGATGAGGACTCAGAGCTTATGCTTCTAATTTGCGATCACACAGTACTTACTTTGCCACCCACTCCAGTTTGTTATTGTTGAAATGCTATAATTAAAATATTTCTCATTTCCCCTTCACATTTCCAGCCTGAGGCCCTTAGCCTGCAAGCTCTTATCCAGCCAGCACCTAAGACGATGAGCGTCATCTGACTGAAAAATGTACTATATAATAAGCAGATAGGATAGGCTGTGGTGATCAGGGGCAGGGCTTGGTCAGACAAGCACGTTGATTGGCAACTGCTTGCACGTGTCCAGTCCTTTTTATACCCCCTCCCCCCTGTTCCCCTCTTTGCTCCTCCCCAACCCCTTCCCCAAAAATCTCCTTTGAAAGTTTTGCATAGTCCCACAGCCCCCCCGGTGTCTAAAAATACTCATGTTTCTCTTGTTTCCTCCTTCTTTGCAAAGTCCAGGTTGGCCATGTCTGCAGCTTCTCAATGGCCCATCTATTAGTGACTGGAGATGTTTGGTCTTTGCCATGGTCTTCGTTATCCCTTGTCTATCAGGTTTGTGTCTCTGTGCATCTCATTTATTGCTTCTCCCTTTATTTATTATCCCTTTTGCACTGAAAAGGTCTTTGATCAGATAACCTTAATGAAGCAGATGCTTTCACATTCCACAAACCCTTACTGTTATCTGTAATCAATTATCCATTAGATAACAGACCTCGGATTAAAAAAAGGAATCAAGCAGAACAGCAATACAAATCCAGCCAGCTCTCATCTCAAGAAAATGCTATAAGACCCAGACTGCTAACAGACCTTGGATTAAAAAAAAAAAAAAAAAAGCACTTTACATGTATTTTATTGGATAAATAATGTGCTAATAGCAAAAGTCAAGGTTGAAGAGATAATAGCTTGTAAGAGCTTGCTGCACAGCCAGAGAAGAAGCAAAGGGTCTGAGTCACAAAAGGATCAAGATAGTTAAATCCTATTTGCCAGCCATGTCATTCAGCTGCATTTGGAGAAACTTCAGCCATGCTTAGCGATACCTATTTTTGACAGTGCTTTCACTTTGGGTGCTTTCATGACATTACTGTGGAAAATACAGTGCTGCTCAACTAATATTGCCTAAGAAGCACATCCTAGTGCATGTTTCAAGTGCTCAACTACAGAATTAGACATCATAAAACAGAAGAGAAAGAGGTAGTATTTTCACAGAATCATAGAACAGTTGGGGTTGGCGGGGACCTCTGGAGATCAACTGGTCCAACCCACCCTGCTCAAGCAGGATCAGCTAAAGCAGGTTGCCCAGGACCATGTCCAGTTGGATTTTGAATATCTTGAAGGATGGGACTCCACAGCCTCTCTGGACAACCTGTTCCAGTGTTCACCACATATATACATATTTTCATCTTTTTTCTTCCCAGTATCATCCAATAGCCTAGTATCACCTAACAACGTTCGGATGACTTAGTAGCACAATGCTACTAATGTTCAGCTGCCCCTGGGGTGGAACACAATGGAATAAAGTAACTGATATCCTACAGTCACAGGAATTTTTTTCTTTTACATTTCTATGACCTTTTCTATGACTATGTACTTTTTGTGCAGTGAAATATTATCTTTTTCTGCAACAGTTTCCTTATTTGCGTATATGTATATTTTACTAGGCTGTTTAACATTTGTTCTTCCTAAGGCTGCTAGCACCATTTACTAGATCATGTGGACACAGTTTCTCATGAGTCTAGTCATTTCGGTGCATTAGGAAGTACACAAAATCAGCTGGGAACTGCATGGCCTGTTTTTATTAACACATGATAGGCCAGTGCTGTCTGCCTGTTCCCTTTTGCTTGGAGTGATTGTTTTGCCATGAGCAGAATGACTGCAGTGCGCACTGCCGTTTCCACCTCAGGATAGTGTTTGCATTCAGATTAGGAAAAATAGTAGAGAAGTTTCTCCTCTTAGGTCTCAAACTGCCTGCCAGCTTTGTGAGTCCTGGGACATCCTTTGACAGCAGTAAGATGGTCAAGCTGAACAGAGGAAGTCAGTTCTGAGTCAGTCGAGGCAGAATATCTCTTCTCTTTAAAACACATTTTACTGTGACTAGTAGGTGTGAATAAGGAGAGTTCCATTGATTTTAGTGGGACTACATTGATTTGCATCACCTGAGCACATTAAGCTTCTACCTAATACACAGCTGAAATAAAAAGCTTTATTTTATTTATTTATTTATTTATTTATTTATTTATTTTGTTATGTGGTTGTTAAAGCTCTTGTTGTTTCAGGAGCTCAACTTAAAGGATCTGTGTACTGGAGCTATTGTTATACAGAGTCAATGACACACGAGGCTTCTCAGAGTTTTAGGTCGACAGATTGCTGCATAAAATATACCAGAGATCAAGGAGTGGACAGTGTATGCAAAATCTGGACAGCTTCTGAAATTAAGTGGCATTTTGCCTTGTCTTTCAACTTGTGCATAATGAGAGGTCTCCAGGAAAGACACTGATGACTGACAGTAAGACTTCACATGTTGTGTATACCATGTGTACTGGATGACCTTCATCTGCTGTGCTATTAAAAGAACAAAGTCATTCCCTTCTGTAGGCAAAGGTGATATATAAAATCTCATTTTGGACTGAGATGCCACCTGTCTCAGAAGAGGCATCCTCTGTGCTGTTCTTTGAAGATGAGACCTGTCTTTTTGTGTTTGTCTTAAAGACTACAAAGGGCATTGAAAAAGTTAACACAAGCTTTAGAATCCAATAAGTGTTTTCCCTTGTCTCAGATAAAACCTGCAGGCTTTAGGAAAATTGATATTTTGCTTCAATTCCAGTTAAAATTATGGAGGAATTAGTGGGGCAGATTGTCAACAGATGGCACTTGTCGCAAGGTAGGGAATACAAACTCTGAACACACCCTCAAAATTTCAACGTGCGCAACTTTTAATGCACTCTGGCAAAAGTGGGTAAAGGCAATGGAAGCTTGGCAGAATGGGAAAACAATGCAAGGATTTGCCTACACTATAATTTGTCTTCTTGCACATGATATACAGTTTTACACATAAACATACACACATGCACACGTGCACAGAGACACRTCCCCTCTCCCAGGGACACGCTTCCCTACTCCTCTGCGGTGCTACTGTCCACTGCTTGGATCAGCCAGCTACCAGTGGATCTGACGAGGAGGGTCTCCATGTAGCCTTACAGCGGTTGGGTATCCAGCAGAAGCTGCCCTGTGCTGTCCCGATGATCTCAGGTGCTGCTCCCTTGAAGCCATAATGTCATCTTGATGCTTTTCTGTGCTGCATCTCGTCTTCCCTGCTGGAGGCATCTCTGCCCCTTACCTTTACTCGGAAGGTCACCGAGTGTCATRTCAGGAAGGTCCAGGGCTGTCAGCACCCTGGACCTTCCTGACATGACACTCGGTGACCTTCCCCATTTTAGGCTAAACAATTAAGACAATTTAATTAAGCAGACTATCATTCTGATGGAAGGTCATGAAGACTTCTCCACAGCACTTAGGATACCTGTAGTTCAGTGATCCTTTACTGGTTGGTAGCAGCTGGGAAACCAGCCCATAATATTCTACTGCACTCCTCTTTTTGTACACAAAGCCTGACAGCTCCCTCATGACATAGTTAACAAGGTAGTCAAGAACACAGGAATAGGGAGAAAAAAAACCCAAACAACTTTATTCCACACCTCCTGGTCTGGTTATATTTAATTTTGTTTTGGTTTCTGTTTTTATTGGCTTTAAAAAGGATATAAGTCAGAAGGGTGAGATTACATAGGCTACAGAGAATGACTGATTTGTCTAGTGTTGAATACGATGGTGACTGGAGAATCTGTCAGAAAATATAGGGAAGAATTCAAAATATATAAAAATAAAAATAAGAACAATGACCACAACTCTAGTTACAAAGTTCTGAAAAAAGAGCTTAGCTCTCCCTGTTTCTGCAGCTTAGAATAATGTAGTTTTGCTACAGTTAATAGGTGCACTTATAAATGAATTGGTCCTGGTTTGGCTGGCTAGCTACTAACTATAAAGTTTCACTGCACAAAATGCTCAGTTAATTGAAGACATTTCCAACAGTTTGATGGGAGGCAGTTCTAGGTACCCAGCGTGGTGGTTCAAATGTCTGTGATGGGGTGGAAATGATAGTTTGGGAAAATAGATGGAAATGATAGTTGGGAAGCCTCTCCCGTTTGTCCTGTTTGCCTCATCTTGACCCATAACCATTTACAAAGACTTGGTTTACTTCAAGAGCAATACCCAAGTCATGACTTCTGACACWGGTCCATGTCATTTTTTCTCTGAATCTCTGCTTGCCTTCAAGAGTTTGAAAGATGCATGAGAAAGTGCATCTGAGGAACTCGCTAACCCTGGGTTAAAGAAGGTTTCTGTACTGTCTATGAAAATTCAGTTGCCTAGCTTAGAGCATTTGAGTGCTAGCATAGATGAAATACAGATATTACTCAGTGGAACAAAATACATATATGCTTTCTCAAGGATGTAAAAAAATCATGTGGCACCAAATACCTGCGTGTTCAGCTACAAATAAAACTTTTTGTTTCTCCATATGTAGTGGGTAAGTAAAATCTGTTCTGTGAGACCAGTCACAGGGAAAAATGATACAACAGCTATTTTTTTTTTGTAAAAGGGAGAGATAGATTAATAACTACTTTGACTGAAAAATATGAGAAAATACGAAAAATATGAAAAATCTCTTTGCCCTTCTAGGTGCTGTTGCTAAATGATCAGTTGGTACTTCAGGATGAGAAGATTATTGCTTGGTGGAATGTTTATCTCCTTGTTTCTTTTCAGCTTCTGTAAATCACCGCATGAATTTTTTAACAGAGGAAGTGTTTCTTGATCATTCGAAATGTAGAAAGCCCAAAACCTTTCAGAGGTTCCTTCAAGTAGCTGATAAGATAAAACTATTTAATTTATGAAAACATTTACCTGCTCTAATCTTAATAATAATATCTTAGAACACAGATATTATGGACAATTACACTGTGATTGGCAAATATGATTGACATTTGACTTTAGTTTGCCTATTAAAGTTAGACATAACCCTTAGATTTCCTTTGGGTGACATCTATTTCTTCATGAATATCTGGTCTCTTTGATATTAACTGATGCTGCCGTGGGCAGGTAACATTTAGCAYCTCTTTGAAAGGATCATGGGTACTTGACATGGAAACGAATCTTCTTAAAGTCTGGATGTCTGAAATGGAGCTCCTTGTTAAAGGATCCCCAGTCCCATGCCAGACTCTGGGAGATGAGTCCCCAAATTCTCATTGCCCAATATTACATAAGTATTTGGTATTTTGTGATGTCAAGCTCCTCCAAAAGCCAATATCCAGCCAAGAGGAATCACAAGTCYGTAAAAATATCATCYTAAGAGCCTGTACCTGATGTTTTCTGCACGGCTTGCTGGACCACATCAACACGCTCTACRTATAACTCATTCAGGTGTCTGTGCTGTGTTGGTATATCCTGGTCAGGAAGGAACTTCAATTTGAAAAATACTCATAGCAAAAATGCCCGCTGAAGTCATGGTGAGGATTGGTTTGTGCAAAGAGGGGTGAAGCACACAAACCTTAGGAAGCGAAATTTCTGTTCCACAAGAAAGGTTATTCAGGGATGCCATCTGCTCTGAAAGGTGCTTGGGAAGAGGAATTTCACAGAAGCAAAAATGATAATGCTTCTGTGTCCCCAGGGCACTCTGCCAGCACTAAAAAATTGCTACTGGTACATTTCTGTCCTGTTTCTGTACCTTGAATTTATAAGAATTAAGCAGCAACACGACAAGGTTTTTCAACGACTGACATTTGTTTAGACCGACAGTGTCACGCCATTGCATGTGAGGTGGAGGTTCAAGGCCAATATATATTCTTTTCCTAATGCTAGGTCAACGGAGGCAAGCTTCCCCACTCCAATACACACACACCCCCAGGGAAAAAAAAAAAGAAAAAGCCCTTTTTCATTTTGGATAAAAAGATCTTTAAAATCCAAGCTGTTTGCATTTTACTAAATACAAAACTAAGTATGAATTCTGATCTGTGGTTTATCGATTAGTAGTAAAGTTGAAAGTCTTGTGCAGATTTTAATGCTAAAACGCAAAAATGAAAATAAAAATGAAAAATATGTTTTGAAAGGTACACTTTGGTCAAACAGGTTTTAGGGTGTTTTTTATTATATTTCTTCTAAAAGTAATATTACAGTCCTGAGRTCTAGACAGCAGTTTACACTGAACTAAATCTTGTGCGGAAAAGTCAAGAACAGCAAATGTAACTCTTCACAAAGACACAAGATTGACCTGTAAATCAAACCATGAAGCCCTTTTCTTTTCTATGCTACACGTAACCTGCAACCTGAGCAGAGAAGCTGCGGTAAAAAATACTGTTATATGGTGCAGTCAAAGAAAGCTGCTATCACAGGCAAAGGTAGTACAAGAAAGGAGTAATGAAGGAATAGAGATATCAGGACGAATCTCAGGGCTCTAGAGTGTGCTAAAGAAGCAGGTCATGAGAGAAGAGGGGCACGTCCAGTGTTTATGAGGAGCTGCCCGCGGCACAAAAAGAAGAATTAAAAAGAAAACTCAGGAAAAATAATAAATAAATAAATAAATATAAGGGAGCTAGTCAAAACAAGGGAAAATGAAGAGAAAGATGCCTCATTTCAGCAATGAACGTGAGAATGCGTTCCCAGCGTAAGTCAGCAGGACCTAGGAGTGCACTGAAAATTAAGCAAATGCTTATGTGGCAGGTCGCGGTCTTAGCAAAGAGAAGCAGAAAGTTGGATGGAAAAGGGGGAAAAATAAAATAAATGGTCAAAAGAAAAGGGAGCCTTGCGGAAAGGAAAAGACAGGACGAAAGGTGCTGGTCACTGAGCACCCCGAGGACCGCTCTGCGCTGCTGCYGCCGTCCCCTCGCATTGCTTTCTAAGGTCAGCCCTCTCTTCCCTACGGGAGCAGCTGCAGAGGTGGAGCCCCTCCGGCGTCGGTGGGGATATAAGGGAAGAAACAACACGGAGGCAGCGGCTGCGCCGGTATTGCTGTGCGCCAGGGAAGCTGCCGAGCAGGGCTGCTGATGCACTTTGCATCATGTTCTATCGTTCTCTGTAAAGAAGCGGAGCAAAATCCGCCATATTTTTTAGGGGAAAATGGCTCATTCGGAAATAAGATATTTTTCTGTTAGCTTCACCAATCCCAACTTCAGGAGAGAAAATACATACATACATACATACATACATACATACATACATATGTATATGTATATAGGTCTCTTCTTGAGCTTATTGTTGCCAAATAATTACCTTACAATAATTACCTAGAGAGTAATCAGATCTTGCAGTGGAGTGTTTTTGTTGTTTTTCTTGGTGTTTTTTTAATCTTCCACTTAATTCTAACCTGTCAACTCATGTGTTTGGATTTACATAATTTCTTCAAGGAACTTTGACAATGATTTTATAGGTATTTTATCACCAAACTAATCTAATTAACACCTCTATTAATACTGCCTGAGTTATGGTGCTAATTAAATTGCTGTTCACTCTAAAACGTGATTGACAAGACTCTTTATTATTCTTATTCACTTTTCATTGGGAGATGCAGGCACATCTGAATTCCCTTTCTTGGAGTTTGATGGTTAAGAAAAATAAGAAGAACATGTAAGAAAAGCAGGAGGGGAAAGCAAAAGAAAAGGCTAGAAACAGAAGAAGAAAGGATAATCCTGGATGTATGAGGAAAGCCAAACAGCTGTCGTGGAAGGCAGATTTTGGATTGCTGGGGATTTTGGGTGTGAATTGATGATGTCCTAGTTAAGGTGCTAGACCAGGAGTAAGGAGACTCGGCTGCCTACAGTCGCAGTTTCACAGACCCTTTACAGCCACTCACTTGTGCTGTGCCTGTTTCTCCAGCCTTAAAAGGGAGATGATATTTCCCTTTCTGTCAGGATAGGCTGATGAATATTTAAGCAATGAGTATTAAGAGAGCTTGATAGCTGAAAACAAGACACTGCCACTTGTTAAATAGACCTCYGAGTGTGGTGCTCTGATATCAAGATGAATTACGCCAGGCAAACTTATTTTATTTTAAATATGCATTTTAATTGTAAAAGCATTCAGCGCTACACCCTGTATAAACAAAAACGATGCTCTTCACTTCGACTGTGAAATTAGCTGAGAATGAATCCTCTCTCTGACCTCAGCTTACRCAGAGCTGTGCAAATCCATCTTCCAGGAGTAGCATGCAATAAAGGCCTAAACCAGTCTTCGCCGAGCCCTGCGTTTAAAGAAGGGAAATTGCTTCATGGTGAAAGGTTCCCATTATGCATGCAATGCTTCCTGATGGCAAGTGTTCTTCACCCAAATTAGCGATTTGTCCAGGAGGGCTTGTCTATATTTACTTAATAATAAATATCATTAAACCTGAAAGCACATTCGTTGTGACCTCCTGTTAAGTGATTTACTAAACAAAACATTGGAGACTTGTTTTGTTCTTAAGGCTGAAAGAATTATTCAACCCAAGAGAGCAGTCTGGTGAATAGATTAATATTCTGTCAAGTCACAGGCTGTTTACATCATGGCTGAGGCTAAACCCAACTGAGTCTGGAATGACCAAAAATCAATCTTTCGTAAAGGTTGTAAAAAACAGAAGCTTAGTAATTGCAGAGACCGTTAGTCAAGAAGTATACAAAAGTATGTTTCTGCATAAATCTAATATAAATCAGCGCAGGATTATGTGCCACTGTCAGCTCTTGGAAGGCAGCRGAGGACATATTTTACGAAATGACAGCGCCTTTGCTTAAATTGCAGAAGAACACATCGTTCAAAAGATGAGAATAGAGTCATATGCAAGAAAMATACAGAAAAGGAGGACAAGACTATCAGCTACCGCAAGCTGGTGTTTCTCCAGTGCTGTCTATAGCGAGCATCACGTTTCAAGGGCAAGGACAAAAATGAAGAGAGAGCACTTCTCCTCTCAGCCACCAGCTCAACTTAAAGTCCGGCTGGAAATAATGATACTTTAAAATATCATTATTGATGTTTGGATCATTATTAAAAAAAATAATTTGCAAGCTTCCATACTATTTCCGGAGGACAAATGTTAAACTGGACTTTGTAAAAGAAAAAAAAAAAAGAAAAACCACCCTACCCTGTCTCCCTATCCACTCCCTGTCATTGTAAAAAAAATTGGGAGTCTCATAAAAGACGGCGAAAGGTTATGGAAAATGAGCTACCAGTTTCCTTCTAGGAACTGTCTCATTGATTCAGACTTGAACATATAGAAAGGAATCTGAGTTGGCTGAAATGATCCCTAGATCAAGGCTGGTTTTTGCATTAACTCAAAGCTTTGTAATGTGTGTGTGACAGCAAAAACCTTGCGATGCCTAAAGAGATTGCAGACAGGTTTTATGCAAAAAAAAAATGCATAAATATGTTTTGGTTTTTTTTTCTGTTACCAAAAAGCCATACAAAAATGAGACCAAAGTCCTTTCAAAGAACTTCAAGAAGGCAAATTCAAGTAACAAAAAGGTAAGATGTGCAGCTCTTAAAGTTGTTTGTGCAAACCTATTCAAGCTGATGTGACTATGAGCCAGTTTTTAGTTTCAAGGTCATATAATGTTTTCTGTTTAAGCGTATGACACAGAAACCAGTCTTCAGGAATTATTCAGAACAAGCGGGTAAACATTCACCACCTCTCTCTCCATCTGTTGGCATGTAGTATTTTGTAGTAATGCTTACCATTCAACCTTTGTAATTACTAAGCAACAACTAATTTTCTAATATTACTTTCTATTTTTAACTTATTTCTTTACTCTTAGCTGTGATAAACGTTAACAAATGTGTCTTCGTAAGGCCTGTGCTATTATTAATATCTATCACTAATCATCTTCTATGCATGGTTACGTACCTCAAAACTGTTAAATGTCAGATGTTTGTGTCTTAAAACAACAACTACAACCTAGGTTTTCAGAATATCTGGTGCTGTAGGTGTTCATAGCAAAACTCCCATCGATTTTGGGTACAACCAAATATATGCAATGCCTCAACAGATCCTGACTGCCTCAAGTAGGGACTGAGACCAGGAGGAGTCAAGTGTCAGGCAGCAATCCACAAGAGGAATCACAGATAGGATCATTTTCCTGGGATAAATTTAACTTTCATTGCTAATCTGCCCAGGAAGCAATGTGCTTAATTATTATTATTATTAAAAAAAATGTTGATAATACAAAGCATCCATCTAAAATTTAGTTTTATAGAACAAAACTGAAGGGGAAATCATTAGAACTAGCAAATAACTTTTTACGAAGACCTGCTTAAACTGGAAGGAAATTATACTTTTTGAAGTTTTACAACAATAAGATGGAGGTTTTGCACAGACATTGATAGACAGAGTGTTTTCTACCAAAAAAGCAAGCAAACAAATAAACAACAACAACAAAAACTCAATACCCTAATTATTGGAAACTTTGCATAAGATAACATTCATGTGGGGAAATGAATCTTTGGAACTAGACAGTTGTTCCCTGTCCAGATGTCAACAGGAGTTTCCTTCACAAAGGTCCTTGCAGAAGCAACTTCACCTGGATCTGGTGAAACTCCCCAAATCGCAGCTCTGCTGAATTCCTGTATCCAGCCAGTGTGTGGTCCTGCATGACCACTCCATTGCACTCATGACCTGTTTCTGTTGATTACTGTTACAAAACTAGCCTAACCACCCTAACCAGAAACACTGCCTGACCATCTCTGCATCTGCAGGAATAGTTTATATTGCCTATTTACAAACATCTTATCTATGTTCAGTTTGGTCRATTCTGCAGCAGGAACGTCCCAGCAGAGTCTCTGGGAGGGCCAGGCTCCCCATCCAGGATGTTAGTCATCACACTGAAGGTACGAGCAGTGCCTGCCACCTGGTCTAGGGACTGCCTGGGGCAATGCCCARAATTCCCACCTGGAGAGCTCCCGTGGCAGAGAGTCAAATGCTTTGCTGTGAAGCCATCTAAAAGTTCAGTCAATGACCTTGTCTCAAGCAGGTCTGCTGTCTCAAATCACTCTGTTGTGTCATCTATGCAGATGGCTAGAGGAGGAGTTCCTGGGCCACTCTGGGAATAAACAGCTAAGTGAACGGGGTATGTACACAGGCATAGCTCTGATGACCACCTACACTGTAGCCATAATTTGAATTTCCTCCTTATATCAGAACCATAAAACAAATTCCATAGATGTTACCACACAGAGGAGATGGAGCTATACAATTTTGAAAGGGCATAACAGCTCTTTTCTAGACAGCAAAGCAATGTGGAAGTGCAAAACTCACATTTGACTGCAGGTATTGAGGATTCCTGCAGAACTGATAACTGTTCTTCAACAGTTGTAGTGTCTTCTTGCTTTATTGYCTCTCACTGTCTTCTTTTGCCCTTGCCATTGTCCTTCCCATGCTTTTCTGACTCTGCATCTTGCTTCCCTAAATCATGTTCTTTCTATTTTATTCTATCCTTTCTTTCACCTTTTTTATCTCATCTACTGGTTTATCTCATCTCAGTCCTATTCATTGCCTGAAGTACAGAGATTGTTAACAAAGTAAGAATGCCTTAATGCACACAGGACAAAGTAATTTTATTAAAATTGTTCTGTTTCTGTTCTTTGGATTACAAAACTTCTTTAGTTGTAGCATTATCTACAAAATTCAGTGTTAGAAATAATAAGCCTGAGTTTTTAAAGTCTGGCAAAGTTATAAGCAGGTGAAATCAGCTTTTTAGCATGTGAAAACATGAGAAACCCTACCAAGAGGTAGCACTCCCTAAAACACCGATTTTATTTATATATACATATATATATATATACACATACACACGCAGACACAGATTTTTCTCATGAATAGGTCAAAAAAGCTTTCAAAGCTTGACATGAACTATCCCTGTTCTCAAACTCTGACCACCTTCTTTGCAGTGTCCTGCAGCAATCTCAGCTCCTCATTGAATTCATCGTAAAGATGAAGCTTGATGTTCCTGATGATGTCGAAGTTCCCTATCTTCTAGGATTTGGTGACCTCAAATAACTTCTTCTGCGCCCTTTTTTCTCAGTCTCCTCCATTTGTTTTCTGATACAGTCACTTCATTACCATAACGTATCCACAGATCGCTCTCTCTGCCTCCTCTTCTATTTCTGACTAGACAACCTCTTATGACAGGATTGAACACCACTAAACTTGTCATTCAGAGGATAAGTATTCCATTTTTTCCATTGTGTCTCATGCGCTTTTCAGAATCTTTTACTTCTCTAGTCTTACAGACAAGTGTCTATCACTTACTGAAGCAATGCTTAAACCAAACCCACATTAAAAATGATGATTTTACAATGAAAGACTCAGGTTTGGAATAGGAAAGACAACAGAAGTTAAGCTTCATTACTGAGCAATCTTTGGATCATAGCTTGAATCCTAGATTCAGGAGCACTGGGTAATGATGACGAAGGCACCTCCTGCTTTTATCACATAAAATAGTTAAAGCTTGAAAACAAAACAAAACAAGAAAAAACATAAACATGCTCAGAAATTATTATTATTATTATTTGTATGATGGCTGTGTGTGTGTGTAAGGGGAACTCCTTTCCTCACTTTTATTTTTATTTTTTTAATTTCTTATCCAGGTTTGAGTGGGTAAGAGGAATTTTGCAACGGTTTGAGCACATCAAGCGCAAAATAGTTCTTTGGCTTTGGGAACAAAAGGGTGGGTCCAAAGTATAAGAAGTAATGTCTTGTAAGATCTGACAGCTTCCAATTTGGAGCCTAGATTATCATTTTGGCTAGCTGGATTTCAGGGCACTTTATGTATCCCTCCGGGAAAAAGTGAAAGAACTAAAGGAGGATAAATAGTTTTATCATTTATTTAAGCTGAAGGTTGTCCCCATGAGGTGCTAATCTTATTCACTTGTCATCGTCAATCAATTTATGATGCAAGAGGGAAGGATGTGGGTGTGGGCTTTTAAATCACTAAGTATTATGTGTGAGTCTGTCTGGGAGCAGCTTTGGTTGTATAGGAAAGTGCTGTAGCCTCTTCAATTTATAGCACTAGCTATAGAAAGAGATGTGAAATCCTCTTTCAAGCCTGTCACCTTTAATTATAATCCTCTGAAGGCTTTGCAGATAATAGTTCCCATTTCTTTCATATTGAATCGTTGAGTACAAGAAAGCTGTGTTGGCTTTCAAATGTCCAAGACAAATAAAGCTTTCAGTCTCCCTTCAAAAGCTTTGACTCTTAACAGAAACATTTTCAAATAAATAATGCGTTGCTATTACATATATTGCTATATATGTCACTGTTGACTTGAAGAGGTGGGGGGAAATATACCCCCCTACACATCCCAAGAGATTTATTGTTAAGAAATCAATAACAGTAGTGCTGCATTTTTGTGTCATTCTTTCTTGCTTTGAGTTTCTTTACATTTTTTTTTCCGTAACAGCTCAGAGACTTTTTGGTCTTCTTTTCACAATAATCTTAGCTTAGGACAGGTATGRCATAAATTATCTCTTGAAACCATAAAAAGGTAAAAACAGTGGTTCCGACCTAGAGTCTATCTAGACCAAGATGCTGTCTTTAACTGGCCATAAGCAGACCCCAGGGAAGAGAAAATGCAGGGCAGACATACTTGCCAGGGCTGTTCTCTTAATCTTTGTATATTTTCTGCTCAGGGTATTTCCTGAGCCCAGTGAAGATTGTAAACCCTCAGGAAATTTCTCCTTCTGAGCCTGTCCCCTCGATGCTCTGACTGACCCTAGGAGATGTGACTTCAGGCCTTCAGTTGTACTTAAACTCATGCTTAATGATGAGAATGTGATTAAGAGAGTGGTCTCTGTGGATGAAACTCTGCAGATCGGCCAACCCCAGGCAGAATTTCACAGAGTTCCCAGGCTTTTTTCTGGGTCTTTGCCAGATGTGATTACCTTGGAGGTTGGACTTCTCAGCTGAGGCCAAGAGGAGTTTTTTCATTCCCGAAGGTACTTACGCAAATGCGCACTTGCGATCTCTGTTGGATAGGGTGCAGGGTGGATTTCTGCAGGTGCCTGAATCACTGGTGAAGCAAAGGCGGTGTGAGACTGGGCTCCAGCCATAGCTTCATTTGCTGATTCATAGATTTTTTTTTAAGTCTGAGGAGACTCTTATGATAATCTAGCCTAATTTAAAGACTTCAAAAGCTGGAAGATACACCACTCCTCCAGAAGTTCTTCTAGAGATTAACCTTCACTGTTTTAAATGGTCACTTTGACTTCAGTCTGAAGGTCTCTCACCTCAGCCTCTAGGAAATTTACTTTTATACAGCAATATGTGAAATTAAACAACCTCAGTACAAAATTGTTACATTGTCTCCTTATGCACTGCTGTCTCCCATCACATATAATGCCTCTGTGTTGCACTTAGAATACAAAATTCTAAAAACAAGTTTATATATTTGTAAACCCTAAGCACAACAGAACCATGGCACATGATCAAGACATCTGCCAACAACAAAGTTTGGAAAAATAATTAAAAAAAAAAAAAGAAGACTTTTCTGTAAAGAATCATATTTCCATTTGGCATAGACTGACTGAAATTTTTTTAGTTAACTTTGATCATTGAAAAGACACTCACAATTTCAATTAGAAAAGTTTTCTTACACATCCGGATACAACTGTGACCTTTTAAAGTTTTTAACAGCTGCAGTAATGCATACACATATATGTCAGAGAAAGACACTTTCTAGGCAAGCGGTCAGAATATGCTGAACACTCTCTCAAGTCCATGAATGTTTAATTATTTCTGAAAACATTAAGAGTTCCAACAAGAGAGACCGACTGGGTCCCTATAAATAAAAGACTGCCAACTCAAGCTGAAGCTCAAACTTAAGAACTCCTTCCCCTGCTTTGTTTTAGACTGTCTCAGCTAGCTCTTGCAAGGAAAAACTCAAGCACTGCATAAGCTTTGGCTCCCTCCACCTTCCACAGTCTTCCCAAACCATCCCAGCAGGTTTTACACTCACGAGTGCTCCCACGTGCCCTCATATCACATCCAAGGGCAGGCAGCACATAACTTCGCACAGTGTGATGAAAACACTGCTGTAGTGGTCTAAAGTACCTCCCTAGCATCACGTTACRTATTTTCCTTTTTTTTTTTTCTTAAAGCACAAAAATTAGAATCTGTATCTTTGGGGCACATGAGGCCATGTGTCGTACGGTGCGTGTATGGCCAGTTTGCTCTGAAGGGAAACAACCCTGAGCAGTGTGGACATAAGGCCACGTGACTTGGTCTCAGAAAGAGGGATCACTCTCTGGCTTTCTTTTTATTTAGTATTATAGACCCCTCTACCTTGGCAGAGCCATGAGAACAGTTGTTTACAAGGTGGATGTCTGAACCAGCTGAAGGAGATTTCTGAATCCATTTTTCTATTATACATGCCGTAAGCACCTGGATATACTAGTCTGGGCTATGGTTCATGGCCTTGTCTAGAAAAGCCATCTTGGAGCTCAGAGCATTTTTCTGATGATGTTGCCAACCTGATACATTTCCCAGAAAAGTTTTGGCTTTGGTGGAGTTTTAGTTTCCAGAACGAAGTTGAAAAATAAGCTACATCACCTTCCTATTTTTTTTTTTAATAATACTAAGTGAAGAAGGGATTGCAGCAAATTATTAACAAGCCATCTATAAACATCACTTTGTCGGGACACTTTCTAAGGCAGAATGCTGAAGGAGGTGAGAACAGCAGCTGAGGATACCGTCTTGGGGWCAGTATTTAATGCATATGGCGAGAGAAAAAGAAAGAAAGGGAATGGCCGTGAGCATAATGAGCATCAATAATGAAGCTAAATAGACAGAAAGCAGTACTGTGAGATAAGAGATAAGATGAGCYGGARGGGATGACATTGTGGGAGGAAAGGACTAGAGCTTTGTATTAAAGTCCTCTGTTAGAAGGGCAAGGGCATGCAAAGCCAGGGCACTGTGATGAGATTCAGGGGATCTCTGCTTTGTTCAYGGTTCTGCTCCCGTATGGTCTCGARCAAGAAAAGTCATCTGTCTATTCCTTTTGCTTGCTTTCCACCCTKGATTTTCAATTTCTATTTATATTGTAAGTTTTTGAGGGTAGGGGCTGTTCATTGCACTGTGTTTTTATACCATTTAGTTCCAGGTCAGGTTTCAGGCCTTCAGGCGCTGCTGGGTATATACAAATTATACTCAAGTATATACCATTGATAACATAAATAGGCATATTTGATATGTAAATACCCTCTGGCTTAAGTCTGTGGATGCAATAACACCCTCCCAGTTTTCTCTCTTCAACAGGTTGTTGTCTAATCTGAATTAGCTGACAAAGTGTTCCCTGTACTTAATAGTTGAGGGGAGAATCTTCCACATAAAAATTACAAGCCGTCAGACACCTATCCAGACACCTATCTTAAGACCAGATAAATTGCCTTCAAGAAATGTCTGTTTCTCTGTGTGGCTGATGGAAGGGTGTTAAGAAAGTGGCTTAGCCTAAAAGCCTGATTTTCAGGTGTTTGTAGTGAGAAGGAAAGAATCTCACCACACACCTGGTGTTAATTTGGTATGTTTATATTATCACCTTTGGTATATTCACTGGTAAAATAGTCTGATTTATGGGTTCTTGAACTGGTATGTCATTAAACATCCACACTGTTTTCTTTGCTGACAATAGGCTGATTTTCRTGTTGGCAGCTGTGTGGATAGGACTTTCCAGAAGGCAGTATTTCCATAACTTTTTTGGTACCATATTTTACCTTGGATTTTTCTTTCTTATTGAGATATTTCCGGTCTAGACCTTTTTTTGTTTGTTTGTTTGTTTGTTTTTGGCTATTTCATTGATAGAGATGGGTGCTGGGTGGGGGAAAGGTGATTATTCCCCCTTACATTTATTCTTGTATTGAAAAGCTACTAATCTGAAATACAGAAGTGGTCCATATCCTGTAGATATGTTTTAAATTTGTAGATCTGCCATTTTTCACATCATCCGAAAAATCTGTAGAYAGACAGATTCCTCTTCTTCCGTCATGGTTGCAGGCTTCACTGTTCCCGTCTGCAATGCTGGGAGTGTAAAATTCTTATTCCTTAATAGAGTGAAGGTACAGAAAAGTCACAACTTCCTGCAGCAGTTTGTGTTTTGCATGCTACACCTATGCAAGGTCATGTAATGGCCAGTGATATCAGCTTGGTGGACTGGGGACTGCTCTTAAAGTGCTGTTTGTTACATTCAAAACAGTGAWTAGAGTTGTATAGCCACAAAAAGGGTGAAGCAAGAAGGTGCCCCCAGTTTCTGGCACTGCTACTGCAGTTGCTYAAGAAGGAGGTTCCAGGACTGTGGCAGATGCAGCATCTGGCAGGAGCTAGGGAAGTCCTTAGGTGACAGATGGATGTAGCTATATGCACCATAGAAACCAACAGGTCTCACTAGCTGGTCGTATCTCAACTACCTATAAATTAGCCAGCTCAGGTACTAACAGCAGTGATGGGAAGACAGCTCAGAGCTTATACATGCTGTACAGCCTCGCTGGGACCTCAGGGAAGWATCTGAGCAACTAGTCTGCACCATACTGCCAGAACACTTCCAGCGTTAATGAGCCCAAGGCCAGGCTGGGAATGTCCTCTTGTGCTGCTTTTGCACCTCTGCGAGCTGCATTCACAGGTAACCCAGGCCCCATGGAGCAATAAGTCTCTGCTCGTTGATGGAGCACAGGTTCCACTTCATCTCATTTCCGTCTTCTCTCCCTCAGCAACACGCAGAAAAACAGCTGGCAGGAGAGTTGGTTATGCTGCTTTGCACAAGCTGAGAGCCCTCTTATGCCATGGAGAATTATCAGCCATTCATTAAGTCCCTGAACAGTGTAAAGTGGCAGAAATGGAAAGAAAGATTTTGGCATATGGCCGTACACACTRCTGTCATATTGAAAAGCTTGAGGTGGAGCAGCCACTGAACCCAAAACCGAGCAGGACAACCTCTCTGTGATGTGAGGGATCCTATGGTTACATAAGGTGGGGACAAAAGCCTGGAGAAGAGCCAGCCAGGGACTCTCATAGGTAGGAATAGAAGTAGCTAAAGACTTTGGGATTTYGATGAGAATGTTCTGCAGTTCTGGCTTTCTTTCTCTGCCCTGCTCTGAGTGGCTATTTGCTCAACTTTCTCCAGGYTAATGAGTTGGTCTTTTCCTCCCAGCTTCACTCCATAACTCTTCCTTTAACCTTCTCCTTCCTCACTTCCTTCCTCCCTTCCTTCCACCCTCTCTTCTTCCTTCCTCCCTCCCTTCTTTCCTTCCTTCCTCCCTTCCTTTCTCCCTCCCTTCCTTCTCCCTTCCTTCCTTCTTCCCTTCTTCCTCCCTCCCTTTGTCCCTTTCTTTTTCCTCCATCCCTCCTTCTCTCAGAGGGAGCAYTTTTGGAGGAATGAGGAACAGGGAGCTTATCAGAGGTCAGAAAGAAGGTTAAAGTTGATGAAAAATGGGGAGAGGAAACCTAATTGGACAAAGGAGCTTTTCAAGTAAACTTTTTCTCATACTACCTGTAAAGCTGTGAAATTAGGTGCTTAGTTTGTTTGCTTACTCTGGCTGTATTTTTAATTTCTTTCTATAGGTAATTCACAGAAGATATACTATTACTTTACATGAAACACACTGGGGATATTTTACTAAAATAATTGTTTTTTCTTTCATCTTTTCTGTCCCTAACTCCTACAGTGATTGAAACTCTCTTACCAGTTATCTGCTAGCTTAATTTACTGTAATTTAGTTCTGCATTGCTTTTGAAAGCTTAATTACTTTCTAATTATTTTGGGCTGTGGGAGGAAGCCAGGTGAAGGCAGAAGAATGAATTGCTATATATTATTTGTAATCTAGTAAAGTTACAGTTTCAGTCCAAAATCAAGGTCTCATTTTGCTTAATATTACATGTAGAGTGATAATACAAATTGACAAGGGAGAAGAGGAGGGAAAATTATATTATTATTAGCCTGTTTGTTTTAGGTGGAATGCAGGAGTGATTAAAGATTGATCAATTTACCATCTGTCAAAAGCAAGTCCCTTTCAGAAAAAGATATTCCAGTACACTCTGCCAGCTCCCAAAAGACTCACCCACTCTGTACTTTTTTTTTTTTAATAAATAACTGTTTTTTTGTTGCTGTTGAGCCTATCTCATTCATGAGTAAAATGACCAACAGACTGAGGAAGCTGTACACTGCCACATCAAACTTTAGTAGCCCATGAGAATTATAGTATTATTGAATTCCATGTCTTTTCCAAACCCTACACTGGGTTTCATCAGGTTTCTTATCATATGCCAATGTTGTCCACATAATATATGTGGAAACATCAAGCATCTAATGACATTTGAGATGTCCTAGCATGTCACAGCTGGCCTCCAGCTGCTGCTCCAAAGGAATGTGGGTCCTGGGATGTATCTGCCCATCCAATTCCCTTCAAAATGCCTCWAATACCGTATCATGCTGAATTTTGGAGCCAGATTAAGAAACGTCTGGAGCTCTCCGAAGGGCAGGTATTGAACTAGATGGATTTAAAAGTAGGCTTCACCATCAGATTCAGTTGGTAGTGGCTAATGGGTTCTGCTCTGCCTTGAGGCCAGTAACACATGTACTGCAAGTGTCTGTCCTTAGACCTGTCCTGTTTAATAACTCCATCAATGACCTGGAGGAGAAGAGGGAGTGCATTCTCGTGACATTTAGTGATGACACCAAACTGGGGGGAACAGCTAATTCACTCAAGAGCTGCACTGTCATTCAGAGGAACATAAATGAGCTGGAGGAATGGGCCAACAGGAACTTCATGAAATTTGAGGACAAGTGCAAAGCCYTATGCCTGGGAAGGAAAAAACCCTGACAACAACACAGGACCRATGGGCTGGGGAGCAGCTCTGCAGAAGATGCCCTGGGACTCCTGGGGGACAGTGAGCTGACCATGAGCCTGTGGTATGCCCTGGCAGCAAAGACCTACAGCCCCTTGGGCTGTAACAACAGGACCACCGCCTGTAGGTAAAGGGGAGGAATTAACCCGCCCCCATCAGCACTTGACAGACCACCCCTAGATACTGCGTCCAGTTTTGCTCCCCTCCCCCCATTCCCCCAGCAAACAAGAAGGACATCAACAAACCAGAGCAAGTTCAGTGGGGACCAGCAAGATGGTYGGGGCTGAAGCACTTAACCRGTAAGGACATCTGAGGGAACTGAGGCTTGTTCAGCCTGCAGAAGAGATGGCTTCAGGGGGACCTAACAGCAGTCCCCAGTACCTGTGGGAAAGTCTTCAAGAAAAYTGAGCCAAGCTCTTCACAGTGGTGCATGGTGRGAGGACAAGAGACACCAGGCATAAACTGAAACAAGAGAGGCTCAAAACAGATATAAGAAAAAACTTTTTTCCCCAAAAGGACAGTTGATCAGTGGAGCAGCTTGCCCAAGGAGGTGRTGATCTCTCCATGCTTGGAGATTTTCAAGACCGCCCTGGGTAAAGCCCTGTGAATCGCCGGTCTGGTCCCCATTGCTGACCATGATTTGAACAGGAGGTTAGACAAGAGACCTTGCAAGGTCCATTCCMACATGAATTATCCAATCATCCTATGACTTTTGTAATGATTTTCAAGTTCTCAGATTTTCTTTCTCTGTATTAAGAAAGAAAGCAAAAAAACATAGAAAGATCTCTTCCTTCCCACCCAGAGTTTTGAGCGCTTACATAGAAATCATGGTGTGCTGACACACATCTGAAAGATGGCACTAGKCAGAGATGTGTTTGCCTAATCACGAATCACAGAATGGCTGAGGTTGGAAGGGACCTMTGGAGATCATCTAGTCCAAATCCCCTGCTCAAGCAGGGTCACATGCTGTAGCCTGTCCAGAAGGTTTTTGAGCATCTCCAATAAAAATCCATTAAACACTTCCTCCCCACCCATCCACCTCCTGTCCTCTATATCTATGAAATATTTTGGCTTTGATGATGCCAAACAGTCCAACAGTAACATTTCATCTAGTAAAACATGTAACAATTAGCTTCAGTGCTGTGTAGCATCTCATACACATATATATTTATGTACATGGATATATAAGTTTATGAGCATGTGTGTATATATCTAGAGAGATATATGACATACTTTGTGTACATATGCTTATATATTAAGCTAAAAAAAAGACAGGTTCATCTGTAATTTTTTTTTAGTCTGAAACAGCAAAAAGTTAAAAACATTTATGTGATAGGTGAAAGTAAATTTTAAGGTTACTGCRTGCACACATGCACATGCACACATACACTGCAACATTATGGAGCCTGACTCATTCACAATTCAAGAAGCCAAAAAAGTATTTAAAAAAAAAAAAAAAAAGTTAAAGCTTCAGGCTTTGGGCTACAGGCCAATGATACAGATTGCAGAAAAAGAGCTGCTGGCCCAGCATTACTATCTTTGCCAGCTTTGACATATTGGGTGACAGCATAATACATTTAGCCCTAATCTAACACATAACCCCATTGTAATTAAAATCTAGCACATTTTGCACAAGGTCACATTTAGTTTTATTGACCACTGTGATTCTGGAAGAAGATTTATGAAGATGGCTTGAAATGCCTCAAGTGCTAAAGCAAATAGATGTAAAATATTTCCCACTTGAAAACCAGCTGAGTAATTGTCCTTTTCTTTTGTGATTTCTGTAGAAATCCCTCTTTATCTGGTGACTGCAGTATACCAGTCAGTGCCATTATCACTAAGCTTAAGGTTTTTGAAATGTTAACTTTAGAGTAAAGCTGTAACAGTGTATCAGGATATATATATTTTTTCAAATGCAACTGAATTTTGTGTGTATTCTAACAGGTTGAGGGCAGAAACACAAAACAATTATTCTTCAGGCTTCTGATATGATTCTCTGCGAGTGAGTGAGGATATGAACTAGCATTATTTTGCCATTCTTAATGCAGATGGAGTGGGTTTGCTGTGAGATGGTTCATACCACTATCTTCCAAGGGAAGATGAAATTGAGTAGTGCCGATACTGGCTTCGTACAAGACTAAAATTTATTTGAAGGCTGCAAGCATACTTGAAAAAWTTTGAATTCTCATTTAAAAATAACTTTTACATTCGCCTGTTAAGGTTTGTAAGGCTTAAAGACGCAAAGTGGCAAGACTGAACATCCTCCTCTTATTTTTATTTCACATTTTTCTATGAAATAGGTTTGAGTAGCCTCAGGCCTGATCTGCCTGTTTGGGCCTGCTTCAGCAGATGGAAATAACTGGAATTTATAGATACTTTAGGTCACTTCCTCTTTTCCTATGGTCACATCCTCAGCAACAGAAGAGAAAGAAAAAGCAGTAGCTAATTTTCTAGCAACTAGAAGGAAGTCTCTTGAATACATTAATGTTTCAATTATAATAATTGCCAGTCTTGAATATTCCTGAAAAGTAAATTGTTTTAACTTTTAGTATAAATATACTCAAAAGCAAAATACTCTTCAACCAAGTTTAAGTGACTTAAGTTGTTAAGGATGGATTGCAGTTTGAGATGATATCACRTAAGTTAAGGTTTCTACATGTTAGTGTCTGTAGGTATTATAGGTGTTTTCTAAGGGTGTTTAATGGGTGTTTAAGCTTTCATTGTAGTCAGTGGAGCTCTAGACAATTTGGGCAGTGGACCCTAAAGTGGACCTTTAGCTCAGCTAAATATCTGTTTAGGCTCCGCTGATTACACACACCAGGGTTTAGACTGACTGTTCCATTTCTGTTGCCTAAACCTAGATTTCTAGCATCATTTTGCTAAAGGGTGATATCCTGCTTGGCTTCCCGATCCTCCAGAAGGGTACAATTTTCCCATATGTCCCAATGTAAATGTCTTACATGTAGTATCTCAAATTACATGAGTATTTTAAAGCAAATTAATTGAGTCCTAGACTACCACCGAACTCTAAAGGGAACTTAGGCTTTTAGCTCATGTGTAAACACCTACACGTAACCACCTAAAYGAAATTTCCTTAATGTCAACCTGAATGCCACCCGGGATGTTAAATGAGCTGCAGGAACTGTCAGAGGTACATTCAGCACCAAAGCAAATACCAGGTCTGACCTAAGATGTAAAGACAGGGTTTTCTTCATGAGAACTACAGCTGAGCTTATGCMCAACACTGCATATTATGCACAGTAAACAGAAGCAAAGTCTGTGAAAAGATTGGAGATTGTTCACGTGTCTTATAATCCAATGAGAAGCKTTCTGACAATTCACAGCCTTGRTGTGAAGCCCACTAGTTTCCACAGRGGTCTGGGAGGTCRTGAGGTTGTCTGAACCTGAAGGTTTAAGCATTCATTCATTCAAGGTTACCATGTTAATAACAGTTTTCGCACAATAGCTGAGTTTTGAAAACTTCCCTTTTCCCAGCCATGAGCCAGCAAGGCAGGGGAAGGTGAAATAGGACAGTAAAACTATCTTTCAGTGCTAGATTTAATCTTTCTCTATTTGCTCCAAGCTAGGAGCTTTCACTTGGGCAGTTACCACTGCTCAGCAGCTGTTAAGGAGCTTTTTAAAGAGTAGCAACTTGTTGCATGCATGAGCATGCAGCAAACTTGAAAAAATGTGAACAGCAGGCTCAGACTAACACAGAGCTTTCATATTTGGGAAAAGGTTGTTATGGTTTTGGGGAGGAGAAATATACAAACTTTGTACATCTCAGACTCAGTACCTGGTGCTGTCACTGTCAGCGTAGAGTGTGTACCACCATGGTGACAAAGAACTTGTGAAAAAATGATCTTCTCATTTATTTTTTTCCCAAGGGAGTGAATTTTAACGTGAGTGAGCCTGGGATGGATTCAGTGCGCAGAAGACTGCGCCATGWCTGGTGGCCACGGCTGCAAAGTGGCTCCAAAGCAGGGCCCATATGGATGGTCTAATGGTAATCATTGAAGACAAGGGAGGTTGGAGGTTGCAGGAGATGTATTGTCATAATACTGGAACCTGCCGGCAGGGAGGCAACCATAACCAGCAGTAATGAAGCATTTGGTACTGTTTAAAAGCGGAGACAAATGGGGAATTCTGCTAAGAGAAATATGGGCATTGTCAACACACTAACAGTCCAGGCACGTGTCAGGTAAAATAGCAACAGAGCAATCACTAGCAGGACGAAAGAACCTACAGAAAGCTAAAATAATAGCAGAGGGCTTGGAAACAATGTGAAGTTGGCTGTGAGTCAAACTCTCAGCTGAGTTTCATTTAAATCTCCAGGGGAGACTACCTAGTTTAAGTAGCTAAATTTCCTGGGCTAAACATAAAGCAATTATATTGCTATACAGAAATAAYAGGCTTCTCTGGAGGACAATACAAATGCCCAAATTATTTTGTCTTACGAATCGTTCCCTGAAGAATCTCTCTTAACTATATTGTAACCATGCAACCTTGCAATATGGTTTCACCATTGCTAGTAATAGTTATAAGCCTTGTACAGAGTTTGCAAGGCCCCAGGACTGAGACCTGTTGGATGTCCTCTGTCTGCATCTTCGTTTTACTTGGTTTAGCAGTTTTTCTAATTGACAAGTTGTCTACAGCTATTAGTTTTACTTTTTTTTTTTTTTTTAATCTTTGTGTGGTACAACCTCAGTTTCACATAGAAAGCAGTAGCAAGCAATTACTATACATAGAATGAGACGTTTATGACTCTGACACAATGATGTGGTATAAAGAAATGTAGGCCTGGTGTGACAGCAGAGGCCTGGAGAAGCGGAGACACAGGATGTGGTATAGAGGAGCACAAGCATGAGAAGTTAAGAGATGGGGCACAGGCTTGGCACTGGAGACCCCATGGCTGTAAAAAACTCACACATGGTGAGTTAAAGGAATGCAGACCGGAGCTGGACAAACTAGTTTTAGGAATAGCAAAGACAACAAAGAAGTAGTATCCAACATATGTAAAAGGCACCATCTATGGTAAATTTGGATGTAGTGTGGAGCTGCAGACAAATAGAGAAAGAACAAAGATACGAAAGTGTGTTAGAAAACATATAAAAATGACTACCATTAGATCCTAGAAGGAGGAAGAAGAAATCATCAGCATCAGCATCAGCATCATCTTCCTCCTGCTGATAACTTGCCATAATATCCTCATCACCAACACCAGAAAGAAATCATCACCTTAGAGCAGAAGAGCCTTGGAAGGGTGAGCGTAACACCAGGAAAAGGGGTAGAAAATAAAAAAGTGTGTGTATAACAATTTTAGCTGCATTATTATTCTTTTTGTTTTCTGTAAAAATTAGATCTGGACTAACAATGTTTAGACTCTTAAGGGATGATTAGTCTCTTAAGATTTCAATTATTCTAAAAATATATTCTTGGCTTTATTATATAGAAGGTGTGCTTTCTCTTTGCCCATGAACAAGATTTTGAGTGTAATAATATATAGACCTGATAATAGATATTTCTGAACTTAGCATAAATTTTGTACTTTCAATCATACATTTCTGGGTGTTGAAAAGTCCATCAATTTTGATTTGGTACATATGTTGTTCAGTGTCAGATGAATAATAAGAATTCSCTTTCATGTGAAATGTTGAAGGTTTGTAATGTGTTTTCTGTTCCATAATTAAATGAAATCAAAATCTTGTGAAAAAAAGCTACAAAAAATGTATTGCAAGAAAAAAACATCCTGTTATGGGCAAACCTTATTCAGAGCTGGGAAAAACTCATGTTGTCTCTGGTTCTTATACTTCATTATGTCATTAATTCTGAGTGCATGTCTGGTCAATACTTGAGTATTTGAACATGTATGTATGCTTGTTTTTTGCCAGCTGCAGTCCTACATAGCACAGCATGGACATAAAATAAAGGCTTCTTAGCTCAGGTTTCTCCCTGGATGATCATAACTCTAGCCCTTCCAGATCTGAGCTGATCCTTACATCACAAATCAGGCAATTGCTGCTCCCATGATGTGGATATGTCCAGATTCAGGGATACATGTTGCTTGACAATGGTATCCTCTAGACTACAGGTTCTTGTTCTCCTTCTAGTTTTCTTTGTTGTTGGAGCTACAGAAGTCGGCAGTTATTCACTGAACATGAAGCAGAGGAGAAAGAACATAGACTATCTATCTACTGCTCGGTGTAGACAACATTGAAGTGCAACATAGGCAAAAAAGATCCATGTCTCTGCTTGGTATGCAATACCCTAGGAAGCAATGAATTCTTAAGGGTGTATTTCTTTATCTTTCATTGTGGGTGGTTTTGACCACAGATTCCCTCTTTGAAATCAGGAATGTTGTCTTGAAATCCCCAGCTATATCTAGTGCAGATGCATTTTAAAATGTTAATTCCTGTTCATTCCAATGCACTATTGACTGTGAAGCAAATCTATAACCTCTGCTGACATCATCTCCAGCACGCCTGATAGAAGTCTTAGAAGCAAGACAAAGGGGTGTATGGACATGGAGACAGTGCTGTTGCACTACGACAGCGTTCAAATGCCATTGCAACTATTTTAGAGGGACCTTACCTTGCTAACACCGTCCCGTCACCAGTCAGTAAGAGTAGAACATTTCAGAACATTTCAGAACATTTCAGAATTTGTTTTTCATCAACAGTGCATTTAGTTTATCCACCCAGTCTTGTGTAAGTACCAAAGAATGGTTGGCAGATAAAAGGCTAAAATCACACCAGTGTGATAGGTGTTCCTTGCTTGGGAATTGAGTTACAGAACTTTGAGGGATTTACCTTAAGAGGATTTTGAACATTTCATTAGCCATGGGGTAGCGTGAAGTCTTTGGCAGCCTTGCACATATGAGCAAGTGAAAATTAAGAGTCAGATTCTTTCTATATTTAGACATTAGCTGAAGTGTTAAACTATGAGTCTAGCTGTTTCAAGCTGGTCCAAGCATCATCAGCGAGAGAAAGCTGGCTCCAGAGAGATCTGAGATCTAAATTCTTCTCAGAGCATGCTTCAGTTTCCGTTTACTATAAGCAAGGTTTAAGACAACTGAACTCCCAAGAAAGACAACTCCTTTAAAAACTAATGTTGGAGAAGATGAATTCAGACCTTCAGTTGGTTAACAAGTTAGGTTTGGGTAAATTGTGACTATGAGGATATCAGCAATGCTCACTATGGTGGAGAAAGTGTCTAAGTAATTATAGAGGTTGAAGCTATGTGCAAAATAAGTTTAAGTGTGACTTTCCAAGGGCTTGACTGCATAGCTCGTGACATGAGTGAACTCCACGGGTATTCCAGGCTGACACAATAAAGTTTTCTTCAGTCTGGAAAGCATGTGATTACACCAGTGTGCTACTTACCTAGCTAATAAACTCTGGTGGATTCTGCACTCTGATAGTGTGGTTAAATTGTGCTTTGATCTGTGCTGATTCTCATCCTATCAGTTGAGAGCACAGATAAATCCTGCAGATAACCTACTACGAGACTCAAATTTCTAAGTGCTTTAGGAATTCTGGAAACTGGACTTGGATGTTTATAAAAGTATATCCAAGTATGTCTCTTACACCTGTCCCTTTATTAGTTGCAGTAATCATATTTCAGGAAAGGTACTAATATTCAGTTCATTTTCATGCCATTCGGGAAATAAATCAATAGAAGAAAATATTTATATTAAGAACATGGGAACTGAGCTCTAATTTCTCTGAAGAGCTTTCATTAATCATTTTCCTCTGTTTTTAAAAGACATCAGATATGTATTGAATAGGAGATTTATTGTAACTTGAATAACACAATCTGGTTTCTTCATGACCTTACCGCAGACTGTGTTACAAGGGCTCTAGATAAGTGAACAATGATCTATGAATGTATTCTGTACTGTAGCTGAGATTTCCTAGGCTGATGATTAATGCTGCATTCAGGCTGTCCATTGTATATCCTCTACTATGGCATCAGTACTATATTCTGAAGTCCAGAACAATGTGGTAAATGTACAATTATAGCAGCACTTGGTATGATAGCACTGAAGGGAGTTACTAGCTGTAATTAATTACCATTTACTTTAATAGACTTATCATCTAGTTAAAACAGTAGGAAAAGAGTAGTCTAGGAACCCCAACTAAAACAGCCTATCCAAACATAAGATCACGCCAACAACTATCAATCATGAACAAAATTAAAAAGTTAGATTGAAATACTCCTGAATTATGAGAGTTAATATTTGGACCTCAATCCAAACCAAATACCAGGTGTCTGAGTTGCCTGAATTCTGTCTYCACTGCAGACAAAAATCAAAACTCAGTCAAAAGTCAAAATGAAAATCAAAAGTCTTACCTGTTTTTCTAGATTTGWAGAAAAGTTCTCCAAGATGCAGTAGATGTGTGACCTCATTCCTACTTCCACCTCTCACTCTCTTCATCCTGTCAAAAATAACAGTATTAATGTCCCTGGAGGTGTCCCACTGCTGTGTTCATCCTTTTGTCTGCTTTGTCATGCTCTGTGGAGCTTTACTACTATCAGTAGTAAATGCTTTTACAGGCAACAAGATGAAGGTGCTTGTCCAGAGTGACTCTCTGGAGATATGAGTCATTGGCCTGAGTTTCTAACTCATTTCCTTAACTCCAGCATTGCCTCATCATAAACATAAGGTCCTTTCCACTTTCAGAAGTTCAGTAAAGCCTAGGGGTTGTACTTCTAAATACTCAGATTCCCCYCTCCAGCTCATATCATGCTGCTTGGATTTGTGGTATTACACCTCCAGTACTGAGGTCTTGGATGCGTATAAAGTCCTGTTTGATGTATCACTTGATAGCCTCTTTTTTTTGCATTTTTGCTCCTATGTCAGTCTTCTCTTTACCTATTTTCTGTCCTGCACCCTTTCATCTCCCATGCATTCTCTTACCCACGTGCAACCCTTTCCCCAGAGGCTAAGACATGAACTTTTTCTCCTCAAATACAGAGTAGCCCTACCTGYGACAGGAAAGAGCAAACCTCAGAAACCACTTTCCCCATGAATTAAGGGCTTTGGACAGGTTCTGTCATAAGAAACTGATTGTGTCTCCAGGCTGGAAGGTTTATTACTTTGCTGTTGTTAAAAGAGATGAGTTTATATKTAAGAATTACATCCCCTCAACTCCTGATTTTAGATCTCTAAAATTACTAAATCATAAGTATAGCACCTGCATATTGGAGTTACTGATCTGTTCTGCCCTTCTAACAGGAATTATTAATTAGGACAAAAAACATATGCACATTCTTACCTATAGTAACAAGACATTTTGGTAAGTAGTTATTGCTCAGAATGTGTTCTCCACAGTGCTTAGCTTGGTTCCAGTTTATTATTGGAGATTTACAATCAGAAAGGCATTTAATCCTCTGGACTAATGTATGTCTCAGGCCATCATGGTCCATGTCTTAACCCAACAAGTTATGWTTGTTCTAATGAAAACATATCATCCACAAAGGCTGGATACCCTTGATTTGGGGACTTCAAGGTATGGAAATTCTATAACTTCCAGTGGTAAATCAGCTATATAATAGCCTGTGTTGTTCAAAAGTGATGCCTAGCTCCTAGTTTGAATATACGTGATGCAAGCTTATCCTTGGATCTTTCCATGATCTTTAATGCTAGCTCACAAACATGTTTAAACATGTAAAATCAACAGTGATTTTGCATTTTCTTCATTTCTGATCAAAATGTTCAACAGCATCAGTCCTATTTTTAGAACGTCCGTTTCTTAATCAAACTAACCTCTGTTTTTAACATTACAACATTTTACCCATTTATTCTTAGTTTTCCTGCTTGTCTTCATTTTTTTTACACTCCTGAATCACTCTCTTGTGCCCCTGGACTTCTGGCAAGGAGAAGACCAAAAGCTCTGATGTACAGCTCACTTACTCTCTTTGCTTCTATCACAGTGAAGGAACAATTATAATTAGAATAAAAAAAAAAGAGTACCCAAAAGCCTGTGTGGTTTATTATACCAGAAACCTAAAGAAAGGAATGAAATAGTGTTTTGTCACATTTCAAAGAGAGAATTAAGGCACACGGAACAAAAAAAGAAGCACACAAGTTTGAGAATCCTTTTTTTTTTTTTGAGAAATAAAAAGCAGTCCAAAGCATTTCTGTTAATCTAGTTCTCATTCAGGGCCACAAGATCTGTCTCAGAATATTGTAGTGCAGTTAAAAGTACCTGAGGGGCTATTTAATTCTCATAAAAAAAGATCTCTCATAAACAAAGATAGAAGCGAAAATGTCTGCTAAAGTAGGAAATTATGTTTTGGGAGATTTATTGACTAATTGAAAAAAAAAGTTTCCTTTGTTCTTTTCATTAATGCTAAGCCACACCTATTTTCATCTAAAACCTAAGTAGGAAATATGCARAGATTTGTATTGACTTACAGTGATTCCATGTATTCCTTTCAGCAGCCCAAGACACGTCCATACCATTGGTGGCTCTGATCAGATACRATCCACTTCTTTGTAGTGGTAAATTGTGAGTTTTAATATATTCATTTCCTTTTACAAGATAAGAGAAACAAAAGCGAGCTGCCTCTTTTTATTTGATTTCATAGCACCTAACACGATGAGACCTCGATTTTGAAATAAATTTATGCTAACASTTTTTCAGTAACTACATATTACAATATTCATCTGAATGTAAGGCGGATAAACACACTCATCTCACTACCTGCATTGGTGCAGAGAAGATGATTGATAGAAAGTGAGTTACAGGTTTAAAAAGAAACTTCTTCACAACCATGGGGTTTGCAAAAATGTGATAGYGTCCCAGAAGCAGCCTTAACTATACCAAACTGGTCTCTTTGTTCTTTTATTTTTATTTTGGGCAAAAATATGAATAACCRTGAGCCAATATGGACATCACTCAAGCAACAGTTCCTTAGCACAGCACAGCCCAACTGAAAGCTGGGGKTAGTTCCCTACGTAGATGATCGATAAAGTCAACACAAAGCAGGAAAGGCTGTTTGGAGAGCAAAGAAATCCTCCGTTTTTCTTCATATATGAAGGTGGGATTGTGTCTTGATGTTAAGCAGCTGTACAGGCTAGGTGAGAGCTCAAAAAGTGTTCCTTTTCCCTCCAGCTACTTCACGTTCATGGTGCGAGTGACACAMGGCTCCGGAGACCCGCCGGCCGGTGTTATTGCTTCCTCCCTAATGCTATTCAGTACAAATGAAGACCCATCGCACAAGACAAATCACTGCAGTAGACTGAGACATGAGAAACCAATTTTGCTAATAATGGAGGTATTCTGAAAAGCTTTCTGCTTCACGTAGTTTTAAATGGGCTTGTTTTCCACAGCTCGTCAGGTTTCCCGCTGTATCCAAGCTGACAATTTTATAGCAATTTTTTTTCAACATAGACCTTTACAAATACCACCTTCTCCAAGGAAATCCAACAATATTTTTGGAAAATACAGAACACTTTTGATACAGCTTTCACCATTGATCTAATTATGTATTTGTTAAAATATCATTAAAAGTGTGGCAGAAAACGTGGTGAATAAGGAAAAAATCTCTGCCACTATTATTCATGAAATATTCAGTTTTGAAAAAGAGCTGCATTTCTAACAAAATAAGATCTGTTTTTCTAACAAAAACCTTCTTGCATGAAAGCCGATGCCTGGCTTTTTCCATCATTGTGGCACAGTTGCTTATTGCTAACTCCATGAGTAATAAATGATGAATTATGTTTAGCATAAAATAAAAAGGATGACATAAACAATAATGTAAATATCCTTTTGCTTTGAAGAAGACATTGTTATCTTTACTGAAATGCATTTTTTTTCTTCATCGGGGTTTAGCACTTCTTTTTAATTTTTCCTTCCTTTCTTGAAGAAAAGAAAAATAATTAAGCTATAGGGTTTCCTCTTAATTGAGTAATCAAAGGTTTATTGTCATAACAGTTTTCTCATGTTGAAGTCTGTAACTTAACAGCTTACATTATTGCAGTCTGGTCTACGCAAAGGCATCACTGTCTTATCTCCATCTGTGACTGGAAGGTTTTATTTCTGGTTTTGCGGATTGTTTTTTTTTTTCTTCATTCCTTGAATCAGGTAAGAATAAGTTTTATTTTCTTTTTTTTTCTGTTGACACCCTCTTACACTCAATTTCCTTTCCAATACAAGCTATCCGTATTCCCAGCCTGCTCCTTTCACACTCTCTCAGTCTGCCATTCGTGATTATTTCAAAAAGAATTTGTTATTTTCTGGTGTTTTCAAGTGGACGGATTCTGCTCTCAGTTCTATCTCTCTTCAAATAAAGGAAACTCGGTTAACACCAGATGTGCTAGCTTATACATAAGTGATCAGACAGACATCAACACTGTGTATAAGGAGTAYTGACATCCGATTTCTGTTGAAATTCTAAGTTTGGATATGACGTGGTGCTTGGAGATGCACTGTGATCTGTTTAGACAAGAAGGAATTGCTTGTAACCTAAGCTGTAATTTTTTAATATGCTGACCACAGCCGTCGTCTCCCCCCTCTCTCCATTTCCCTGTCCTCCCCTAACTTCTGCTGCTACAACCATTTTCTGCGCTGCCCCATGAAGCGCAGAGCCCCAGAAATGAGTACGGGGCACCGCCGGGGAGGGCAGTGACGAGGAGCACCCGGGGGGTGACAGTGACCCTGGAGCTGGGGACAGAGGCCAGGATTAGGGACAAGGACGTCCTAAGCTCTTTTTGCTACTGAAAACCGATGCACTGAAAGCCTGCGGTCTCCAGGCTGTGATGGTTTCTGGTCTTGACAGAAGCTGCTGGATGTTATTGCAGATTTTCTGAAATCTTCCTGTTGCTCAATGAGTAATGAAAGAGATGAGTTCTCCAGCGTCCTAACTGTCATTTCAGCTAAAGGCTGAGGAGCAGATTGTTAAAATTGCTAACTGAAATACTGAGATAGGCCCTGACTGAGATTTCTATACAGGCTTTGAAAATCCCCTCGGAGTATTTTCCTACATTTTTTTTTAAAACTGAATACTTCTAAAAATCTGGGTTTAAATGTATGCCTTTTGTTCTTGGAAGCAGAATATGTCCTGCGTGCAAATGGTGCAGAAAAGTTTTCCTGATGTTGCGAAGAGTAAGAAACCACAATTTGGAGGCATGAACGATCCAAGTTGTTTTCATGGGCAATAACCAGGTGTTAGAGATAATGATATATTCCCCATTAACTTGCTCATCAAAGTAAAGGAGGGAGGGAAAAGGCAGGTCCTATTGTGGATCTTAGTGTACACTTCCCGAGAAGGAAGTCAGTCCTAGTTTGAAGATGAATAAAGTTCAGAAGGCCAGTTCAAGAGAGCTGAATTTGTGTATTGATTAGGATGGGAACCATAACCAACCAAATACACAACGCATATGCTACCGATCCCGTGACAAACTGTAGTGAGCAGAAGTGCAAATGGAGCAAGCTCAGCATAATATTTCAGGCAGTGATATTTATACCAACTTGTTTACGACTTACAGCGCTACAAAATTACCTAATCTCCATCTGCTTGTCTCAGAAACAGAAGAACTGAAATAGCAGAGTACCAGACATGCAAACCATTTTTACTGGCATCCGTATGGCATTCTTGAAAGAGGAAGCATCAAAAGTGCAGAACACACACAAATCTGAGTGCAGCTACAGGAAAAACAAAACAAACAAACACCAAAAAAGCCTTGCTTAACCTTTCTTAAAATTAGGCTTAAAAAATGTGGAAGAGTTTAGCTGGGCCCTTAATAAAATTGTCCAAGCATCACATTTCACTACCACCTTAGCACAGAATTATAAAAGACTCATTTTTCTAGGTACAGGAAATAAAAACTCATGTAAAATAATACTGTATATCAGAAGAGGAAGAAAGGCTATTCAGGGAGTTAAGATTTGTCACAGAAAATGGGTATTTATAACACAAGCCAAGCTTGGGAAAGAAATATGTCTGATCTTATATTACTAGATGACACTCTGCTTTTAAAAATTAGGGAATGTTGCTCTACCAGCATGACTGTAATTATAATGGATGTGCATTTCACTTGTATGAGGTCCCTTTGCACTGTGCTGTCAGAATGAAAGGACCTTACCTGGGTATGAATGTGACTTACAGAAGCTGGAAGGTAGATTCAGTTTTAGATTGAATCTGGCTCAAAAAGATGTAACCTCTCAGATCCTGGGGACAATTTGAAGTTATATTTCTTTGGTTGCTGAATGCAAAGAATACACTACCAGCCTTGTTTTCATTTATCTGCAGTGTCCTACTCTTAGCACTTTCTTTTGCATCAGTGAAGGTTAAAGATTAATTACCAAGGTATTCATTCCATTGTTTAAGCCAAGTTCAAGTCAAGAAAACACAATTAATCAGCAACTGCAATTGGCCTTTGCTTCCTGCGTAATATTCTAGAGCAGAGAGCTATCTAGAGTGTAGATAATCCCTTGTATTGACAGAAAGTGGTTTCCCAGGTTCATCAGTATGAATATGTAAAGAAATGTATTCTCAGTGAAACTGGGGCTTCCTTTTATCATCAGATGAGTTGAAATACACATGAGTGTACACATGAGTAAACTTCAGGCATGCAAATAATAACAACATAAATAGTCTAAATAATAATAATAATAATAATAATAATATCTGTAACAAAAACTTTCATCCACTAAGAGGTATATAGGGCATAATAATTCCACTCACAAATTGTATTAGCTAAAGAGGTTTCATTTTACAGAAGCACTGGACAAAGTGAAACAGTGAATTAAACAATAAGCATACAAAAATAAATGAGCAAAGCTTTGTTGGCTGCCAAACTTGCTTCTGGTGTCCAGGAGAGAATTTGTGGGAAATATCATATATTCTTGCCTAGTTATTATTCTTAACTGGTTGTTCACATGCAACAACAGGGTACAGGAGACTGGATACCAGACTAAAGGTTTGTTTTGACCCAGTACTGGCCATTCTTATGTTAAGAAGAACAGACCTTTGGTCAGGGTGGTAGCACCCCTCTATTTGTCTTATAAGCAGATTGTTTTGGATCAGCCCTGAAAAAAATGATGTAATCTGCAGAAAGGGCTACTGGTGAAATTTAGATGATTAAGCTACAAGCTTCTGCCACTAACAGCTCCCTATTCATCTGCTGTCAAAACGGAAGGGAGATGAAGTTCACCATACCAGGCTGCTAGGATCAACATGATCCATGACACAGAGAACCTCCATGGAAGGACCTGAGTCTTTATAGGACAGAGCAGCTTGGTGTGTGGCATGTGCCTCAGTCTGATTAGGCTGGAGAAATGAGAGATCGGATCCATCAGTCTTACCTAATTCCAGCGCAGACACCTACATGCGAACTTGTTGTCTGAGCTCCCATTATTGTCAATAGAGATCCAATCAATTCAGCTAATGGGGTTTAGGATGCAATTCCTCTGAACAAATGCAGGCATCTGCTTAGGATGAGATGAATCACATCCTAAATTCCATTGTCTATATTACCAGATCTTCCTTGGTGGTAAAGAGAACTGAAAGTGGCTCGCTGAAATACACATTGTTAGCAGCCACATTTAGTCAGATGGATTGTATTGTAAGGGATGCCTCCTGAAGAATTCAATATCATAAATAGTCCGAAACATGCCTAACACACCCTGCTAGGACTGAACAGGTCRCCAAATGGCTACTTTCTTCTCATATCATAAAGACAGAGAAAGAGAACGTTCCTCTAATTTATTTTCTTTTCAGTGTGGTGGAAGAACAGATGACACTTGAGGCATAAATTTGGAGACATTTTACTATGCAACTATGTACAAACAAGTAGATCGGGTATTTGAAAAGCTGAGGTCACTCTTAAAGATGTGACAAATTTAGTTCTGACTTCCTCTGGTGCAGGGCTAAACCATTTTTAGGTGTTTCATCACACAAATGCAGCTTTAAAAAAAAAAAAATCAGGCCAGCTTCACTTCCTACAGGCTAACTTGCATTACAGGGTCTACGGTCACAAACAGCTGAAACTATTGGTAAGTAATTATATAACGCAGGGAACTCTGAGATAGACTGATCCAAGGATGTGAAATAGCACATCATGTCTGGGAAGCAGAAGGTCAGGCCCTTTGCTCCAAGACTTCAGCACCTTGTGCTGCACAGTGTGGCAGCTTTAAGCTATATTTGTACTCGCATGACCCTTATACTGATCTATACCCAATGTTCCTTGAGTCCTGTCTAAATTGCACTGCCTGATAATATGATAACAAGTCAGAGTTCATCTGAGCATGATGAAGAACCATGGTCCCATTCCCTTTAGGCCATAGACTCATTGGATATGTATAGCAGAAGGATATTTTCATCTCTGTTTTCATCTTCCCTTCTTTCATTTTATTCCCCTAATTCATGAACTGGTAGAAGAAAGAGGAAGACACTAATTTTTAAGCTGTCATGTTCATCCTCCTTCAACATGTCTATATTTTGAAAAAGCTATAAGGACTGAGAAACTGTATACCAATGATTATTATATTCATGTTGAAAGGAAAGAAAAAAAAGAAGACACTGAACTGTGGTTGGATGTACAGGGACATAAATATCATTCAGTATTTAACCAGAGCTCATGTTGTCTTGTGTAAAAATCCAATAAACCTCCCTCTTTAAAGGCAAGTTATTTACGGTGTTTTTCCTCCCTTAGGGGATACATTTACTAGCTCAATGCCAATAATTCTAGGCAGGAAACATTGTGATTACATCTGAAAATAGTGTTCAGCAACAGATGAATTAGCTGTCCTCTTTGCTGGCAGATAATTCTATTTGTGTTCCCTCAGCTATTGTTTTAGTTAAAAAGTAATTTTTAACAGTTTGTCAGGGACTAGATGAATACAACATCATAGAGACATGGAATAATTTTGGCTGGAAGGGATTTCTGGAGGTCATCTGGTTCAACCAACCTCTCAAAGCAGGTTCAGTTTCAAAGTTTGATCTACAAACATGATAAATCTGAATCTGCCCAAATATCAGAGCCTACAGTGTTCTGGGCATCTGTCAAAGACCTGCAACTTCCGTTAGGCTAAATTACAAGTGTAATACTTGTTTCAATAAAATTCCTTTTTAGGTTGGTATCTAGTCAAACTTCAGTAAAAGATCTGGAGGAACGATTGTAGGGGGCACTGCTGCAACCTGTTTCTGATTGTTACTCAGCAAAAGGAAGGTCTTGATGTCAGCAGACCTAAGCAATAGCCTGTGATACTGGTTAAAGTCCTGAGGGAACACTAATTTATTGCATTTGTGTTTGATAAAATTCTTTGCAACCAAAGCCTTTGTAACCAAAGCTTAAGGATGAGATACCAATGCCTGTGGTACCTCTAAGCAAAAAAAGGTTTATGATATTCACCCCTATAATGAGATAAGCCCATATAGGCAGCCTGAGAATCGTTGGGGAACAACTCCACAACTTCAGCTGCTTGTGCTTATCCTTATATCCAATTTTCAAGGGACATGCACTCTATGCCACAGGTGCACAAGGCAATAAACCCAGTACACAGGCACTCTGTTAGTGTTTTGAGCTCATATATGAGCAGAATGCTATTTCTCCCTTTTTAGACCCTAGTGCAGAGTAGTGGTTCCCATCGGCAGGTTAGGTTGCAGCTGAAGAGTCTGCAGCTGTTAACACCAGAATAAATGGGGTATGAGGATCTGAAATGAACCTCAAGATCAGGCATGCGGTGAACCACTGACATAAATCAATCTGAATCTCTCCTGGTTGACAGTCTTCAGAATCAGAACCTTGCTGGCCCCAAAACTGGTATAACAAAAATGACATGAAATCACAGTCCCTCTAAAATCTCCATTGCTATGTTAGGTGATAGAAAGCTAATCTTCACATGCACAAGTAGCACAGAAGAGCAATGGCAGGTGGGGGAACCCAAACAATACSCTCACCCACCTACTCACAAAGCCATCCCAGGAGAGCAATCACCCCGGGCTCACCTCCACACACATGGAGCACAGCGAGACAATGGCAGGGGAAGTGGGAACCCCAACAACCCATGAGAGAAATGAAGTACCTGTTTCATCCCCTCTCAGGGCTTTTCCAGGAGAGCCATCAGCCCCATGGTCCAAGTGTGAAACCCATCAAGATGAGTCAACAGAACTGGTTCTTTGGAGCACCTTTTGGACTGAGGGAGCTTACTGCCTAGGAGTGTCCCACATTGTGGAATATCAGTTGTACAAAACCAGCCTTAAGGGAAGAACATTTTGGGATTGTGCAAGATTTATTATAAGATATTTAGGGAAGGAACCAAAGGTGGTGAAAAGGAGGGATCTAGGTGATTTGGAGAGAAAATGGAGGGATAAGGGGATAAAAGGGTCACATGTAAACAGGTTGGTGGTCAGTACATTTGTCTGGCCATGCTCTGTGCATGCTCAGCACAGTCTGTCTTGCCTTCTTATTAAATGGCATTTCTAACTATTTTCCTGAGTAAGGGACTCCCTATTCTGTGTGCATGTGTGTGTGTGGAGATCTGAGTGCCAGCAGCTGGGGTCACACCATAGGTCAGGAGCCCCTTGTGCCCGGGATGCCAGCAGCTGGAGCAAGTGAGGATTTGCACATCAGTGTCTGATCACTAGCAAATCTCAAGGCAGACTAGTGGGCAAGTAGGGTAACTGGCATGGGAGCCAGGTCTGTGTGCGTCATGTATATATGCATAGTGCACACATGTGCGTGTGTGTGCCCACTGGGGATACCTGCTCAGCCTTGCTCCTGGCTGGACCTGGAGGCATAAAGCTGCAGCAGCCTTGCCTTTATCACAGTGCTGCACTTGGCCTTCTCCTAACATCCATCTCTAGGCTTTTCACGTCAGCTGGTGCTGGGCAGTGTTGTCTTGAAGACTACTGTCAATAGCTGTTGGATACTGTTTCCATGGTTCAGATATAGTAAACAGCTATGTGCACAATTTTAAGCCATTTTCTTACCTAATAAAAGAGATTTAAATAATATCATTGAATCTCAGGCTGTTCTGTTTTGCTTTGGGATAGATGGAAGCCACCATACACAGTACACTTTAAAACTCCCTAACATGAATACAGACTCTTTTCCTCAGTCTTTTCAGTTTCCTGGAACTCAGGAATACTGAAGAAATCTACACTTTCAAGAAGTGACTTTTTTTTCTTTTTTTTTCCCCCTTTTTTTTTTATATACAAAGACAAGTCCTGTCCAAGTCTCATGTGAAATTCTTGCTTAGTTCTTTTTTGGTCTCAGTTGCTCGTGTTTATGACGATGAGCACAGCTGACAGAAAGAATAAAGTGAAATGTTTTAGAAATATGAGGGAATTCCCTGCAGACATATGAAGGAGTTACTCATCTTGTGTGATTACATATCAAAGACATAGTGCTTCAAAACCTTTACTCACCTAAGAATTCCTTTCTCACAGGACTAATTTTTCTGATTCGTACAATGTCACAGCATGAGCAGGGAAAGCACAGGAGAAAGAACTTTTGTAGGATCAGGCCCTCAAGTGAGCCTGGCCATTTTTTTTCTCCTTTGGAAGTAAACTTTTGTGAAAATAAATTGCCCAATCTACAATTCGTCCCTACAGTGTTCCACTGTTTATGGATCATTTACAACACTCTTGTGAGCACCTTGCTAAAAGTACTTTGAAATATCAAAATGGACATTATTTGTGTAATGAGGTTTGGGGTTTAATAGCTCCATTCACACATGAGAAATTGCAGGCTTTTCTGATAGGCATCTATTAAAGAAACTGGTTTGCAATCGATGCTTTAGGGGAAAAAAATCGTTTTGTTACTGCTTTGGTCTCAGATTAAATACGACTGATCAGGAGTTTTTTTGTTGCAAGGAAAAGACAAAGCATGTGTTCATTAAGCAATACTTTTGTTAGGATGATGACTGAAGTGGGAAATATCCCATGTTACTGTCAATGAGAAGAAAGGGTCTGGAAGAAATGTTTCAAGAACATGGGAGCCTAAATCCCCAAAGTATGCACTTAGGCTTGGTCTCCAATTTTTAAAAAGTTCTTAAAGCTGTAGGGAGGCGACCAGAAGAATCTTCTGAAATTCCCCCTCTTCCCTCCTATTAGTAATCATGGAAATTCCAGGCTTAGGTGGTTGTTACACCAATGACACTCATCTGGATGGCATGAGCACCTGCAGTGAAACTGTAAATGAACCATAGCATGGTTTTCACCTGGGCTAGCCTGTACGGTTTAAGGACGAGCTTGGGACCATTCCCAATAGGCAGTCTGGATGTAGCTGCTCTGTTTTGGAAGTGAAGAGAGTTTAATAGCACGAATAGAGGCCTTTCTGTTTCAGTTAGCTTTAGTGCCAGAGGAAGGTTCTGAGCAAATTTAATTTCAGTCATTATCTGATGGCTTGCTGCCCAGTTTAGCACATAAACTCTTAGTGCTGTCACTTGTCACCAATCTTTAAGAGACTGTTGACCTGATCCAGTTGTCCATCCAACATATCTACTGTTGTATGAGATACTTTAGAGCACCGTGCATGGCCTTCACTTTCCAGAAGGACATAGGTTCCTTGCTACATTTACCAGTCCCATGTGAAAGCTTCCAATAACCATAGCCATCTCAGATGGTGCTAGACCCTTTTATTTAGACAACTGAATCTCGCTTGTGATCTTCATTAACTATAGCAGCTTACAGCTTTACAGCTTGACTTATTTGCTTAAATATATGCAGCTACTGCCACCTGAATCGTCCTGGGATATTTCCCCCAGCCTCAGATACCCTGCAGAAGGGCCCAAGTCCCATGAGATACCTCCCTAGCTCCCTGCCTCATGTTGTCTCAAATATATGGGAGCACTTCAGGTGGCTCTACATGCCTATGTTTAGGCAACTGCCTATGTTTTTATGCTTGTACAGTAGGTGTCTTAATTTGCAGTTGACTTTAACCTCAGTGTCTGTATTCACTAAAAAGTTAGTTGCATTGAGCACATATGACTATGTCCACCAATAAATTAAAAGTGGCCAGGTCAATGGCTTGGGTCAACTAGCACTTTACCAAGCTATGTCTGAGCACAGTCATGAGTCGGTTAAGATCAAGGACTACTGCTATTAGGCAGTCTGGAGGAGGCCTTGTTGTTTTGAGTAAAAGGAGCCTTTTATAGTGTGGACATGAGACCTGCTGTGCTAAATGATCTCAGTGCCATTGAATGTACTTTATTCTGCTTTGTTTACCTGTTTGGATGTCTTCTGTGCAGTTAAGTTGCAGTTTCACGGCACAGTTAAACAGATCTCACAGCTTGTCTCAGTCAGACATGCACTTTCCCTTTCTCTAAAGTCCCCTGAACCTTCATTTTCTTCCCCTCCTTTAAATCAGTATTGGTGCTTGTCTGACATCTTAGAGAAACAGTCCAGAAAAATAGCTGATCATTTTTCAACTGTGCTTATTTTATGGGTAGCTTGAGGTTTTCATGCCCACGGGGGTCACATTGGTGCTAGTGCTTTTACAGAGGAAACAACCAAAGGGTGTATTGGGCCACGGAGGGAAAAGGGAAAAGCAATAACTAGGAGACACTAAATCTTGTGGCTTCAAGACAAGCTTGTGCTATTTTACACTGTCACTGGAAGTGGTGTCCCATCCTACCTCTGTGGTGGGAGCTTTCAGTGGTGTGTTTTGACCTCTGCATACAGCAAGGCAGCTCAAAGATCTGCTGAAAACTAATCTTGTAAGAAAAAGGCTCCAAACAGTTTTTCTGTCTCATCACATCCATGGTACAGCTGAATGCACAGTTCTGTGAGCAGCAGCACAGTCACAAGAGAGGGACCAGAAGAAAAATCTTGCAGAAATGGGATGGCAAGAAATGAATGGAGTGTCCTACCTACTTTTTTGTTCTTTGTTTTCTACCTCTGGCCTAGATTTTTATTTTTATTTTTATCTTAGTTCTTATGTATGTTTTCATTTGCAAATAGCTGTTTATTTTAAAAAAAAAGGAACATGAAACTTCATCAGGAAAAAGTTACTTATCTGTAGATGGAACTGAGCAAGAAATTGTGGCAGCACAAGAGTAGTTTGGTGAGTGGGGCATTTCATTAGGATGTGAGAGACTCAAATTGATTTCCTCACCCTTCCTCGTTCTGAGAAGTGATTTGAATGTTTGTTCTGCCACCTGAGTGTCTTCCAAAATAATCTTTCATCTAAAATGAATGGCTTCACTGACACAGTCTGTSAGATCTCTATTTCCTCTGTCCTTGTATAAACAGGAGGGAGAATACCGCTTTAATTTCTGGCCTTCTGCAGCTGAATCTAACTATTTCCCTATTTTTTTTGTTTGCTTGKTTGGTTGGTTGGTTTTTTTATTTTTTTTTGTATAAATTTTGTATTGATCTTTGCAATTTTTTTTCCATGACACACTTTGAAAGATGTGAGTTTTGACCTGATTTAAAATATAAAGTTTTCAGAGACCTTATATTCTGAAGGCATTTCCTGCCCATCTGTAACCTTGAAATACCTACAGCTGTTCTTAAATTTATACAAAATAACATATGACAAATTAGAGATTAAAAGTTTTTGTTAATTCCAGATGAGTAAGCTTTCTTTCTTTATTATCCCCTTTCTGGAGGATGAGCTGTTATGTCTGTGTTTATTTAAATGACCATCTCAGAGACTTTAAAACACTGAGATGAGGATATTCCTGTGAAGAATCTTCACATCCAGAGGTAATCCTTTGCGGAAGTGTCATATCTTTCTACCGTAACAGTAAATCCAAGAAGTCCCAAATTTTTGAGGGAAGCAGTTACAGAGAGTTTAATATGATCTATGAAGTGGTTCTGTCAAAGAATCATTATCTAAAACATTGTGTCAGTGATGTCTATGTTTTTGGGTGGGAGGCAGGTAGGTTGTGCAAAACAACAGATATTAAAGAGCTTATCCATTTAAGTGTTTGTACTTGAAATATTTAATTTAGAAATTAGTGATCAAATCAAAGAAATTTTTATTGTTTTTAACCAACTTTTTTTTTCTTTTTTTTATTCATAGAAAAATTCAGCGTGCAGATTTCCTTTTCTTCATCAATAACTACTGATTTTGTTTCCTTCCTTTCCTGGGTACCTAACACAAGGCACCTGGACTGGTCAACTGCTGACAGTTTCCAACTGCAATGGAAGTTAACTGGTCCCATGGCTCAAGCAGTCCCGCAAAGCTCCTACATGTGCTGGAAGCTGAGCTTTCAGTGTGTTATGCTGTTCACTCAGAAGTACTCAAGATGCCCAACAGTTTTGGCCTTAATCTCTCAAGCGTCTGCTTTGCAGCATATTGCATGGTGCAGAGGAAAAGCCACTAATTCACGCACAAAGGTATAACCTTTAAACCAAAGTGTTAATTGAATAACATGACTGTGGGGAACTGATATACACCAAACTGATCCCTTATTGAATTAATTGTACTTCATAAATTAAGTTTGGTCTTAAAGAGGGATAAAAATGACAAGGACACTAAACCCAGATAATACCTTCAATTTAAACTCTCCTAATACCTAGCTGTTGTGCAAAAGTCAATTAATGATTGTCAGACAGATTTTCTCAAAACATTCCCCTTGGAAAATATATTTAAAGGATTTCTGTGATTGGCATGTGGTATCAACAGATGGATGTTATTTTGCAGAAACAGTATTTGCAGGTGCTCTGGGAGAGAGGCTGGTGAATACCATAGGTCAACATTTCATAATGAATTTTGTACAAAAGCATGGTTTACAGAAAAAGATCTCTCATTTACTCAAAATATTTCAGAAAAAAAGGTTATTTTTTTCTCCCTTTTTTCCCTGTTTTCTTCTTTCCCTTTCTACTTTTAAATTTCAGTTTACTGGTGAGAATAAACATATTGGAGCATCCATGCACGCACACTCAATAAAACAAATAAGAATTCAAAAAAAAGTGATCTTTGCCCCAGTAAGCATTAGAAAAGTAGAAAGTCATTATTATTTTCATTTGAATAACAAGTATTTTCCATTTAATCTTTTGTCTCTCTGCAGCTCTGAATTAAACTTGGTGTTGTCCRTATATTTACAGTGCTTCATGTTTTCATGTATGAACGGTAGGCAGGAGGTGAACAAGGTTTGAGTCTCTCAGAGTTTGAGACAAGGTCCTGATCAGCTACATCTTCATCTTAGATGCCCTCTGTCCTAACACTTAGGTTCCTCTTTGCAGCAAGAATAAACATTCAGAATACTTATGTTGGGAACACAGATTCTGTATGAAGTATCATCTTACAAGTGGTATTGTAACTCAGTTTCATCATTATGGTTTTGGATTTTACTCACTCGCAGTGTAATTCGGTGTTTTCCTTCCTTCTTCAGACCCCCATGGCCAGACACTGGGCACAGATCTGAATTATAATCTAATGATGATATGGATGCATCAGGTATTTGGGCTTCCAAAGACTTGGAGAAGCAGCAGCACCACTCAGCAACTGAGTGATGCATCCTACTCTTGTTGAAAGGAGACATTCCAGTAATAGCATATCATCAAATACCTTCTCCCTCTACGTGTGACATGCTCATCACATGTCCCTGCACGCATGCATGCTCTGTCCTCATGGCTAGACACACAGRCTGCCCTGTGCAGGATGCCAGTGTCAGAGTCTGCTAAAATAGTTGATAAGGGAGGCTTGTAGTCTCCAAAGAATGACCTAAAATACTTCATGCTAAATAGGAAAATACCTAGTTCTTTTTTGAAGTGGTGAACTGACCATTCTCAATTATCTGGTCTTACTTGTCTGGGGAAAAGTTATTATAGAGCTTCACCCCTTTGAAATCTTGGTGGAACCATCTGAGCAGGATGCGCCCTTTTTACACTCATCCCAGAAAGGAGTGCTTTTCCCTGCTGTTTTGCATAACCACCTTTTGGTTGAGCACTTACTGAGAAAGTATGAGACCCATTTCTGATTTCTTGCTCTGCCTGACTCAGACTCACAGGTATTTTTCTTGACAGTGACCTAAACATTAGATTAGGTCCTGTTCCTCTCTAGAGAACAGAAGAAAGATGCCCTTTAATCACTTTGCCTAAGGAGGGACACCCTAGCAAAAGACACAAGCATCACAGGGCCAGGAGAACACAGTTTACAAGGGACCACCAATGAACCACAATGATTAGGGCAGTTTTCCCTTCTCTCATTCAGGAGAGGTTAAACATGATTTTGAGTTTGCTCTGAGTGGGATCTAAACCTCTCTGGCCTCCCAGTTATGGGATCCAGACCTCTCCTTCTTCCCAGTTCCAGTCTTAAATAGTTTGGGTGAGATCCAAGCAACTCAATGTGACTTTTTCCTGATTTACCTGTCTAACTAAAAATCAAATAATAGTAAAAAAAAAACAGCCAATTTCATGTTTGGAGTGTTTATACTGCTTGTGCTGAATAAATTCATTTATATCCAGGACTTGGTAGATTCTAGACTGACTTCCTTCCTTCCTTCCTTCCCTCCCTCCCTCCCTCTCTCCCTCTCTCCTTCCTTCCCTCCTTCTTTCCTTTTTCAGTGCCAGATGAGGTATTCTGGAAATATCCACATACGCCCACATCTGATCTAGCTCTCATTTTAAGAAACAAATTTATTTTCTGAATGCCATTTTCAAAATTGGATTAAATAAAACAAATCCATTGTTTCTATAAGTGCTACTGAATCCTTTCCATTTTTTTTCTTAATCCTCACATACAAGTGATATTTTTATGAAATCTCAGCAAGCTTTTTAATTAAATTGTGGGAGCATTTCAACTTTACCTCCATTTTTTTCAAGTTCCTGGAATAAGGGAAATATTTATGGATTGGGTTCAAATTCTGGCCTCACTTATGTGAACATAAATCTAGAACAACTCCATTTGACCTCATTTCAATCAGTGTGAACAGACCTGAATGCTACATGATAATGACAGACAATAAACTTCCATACATTATAAAACAAAGTGCAACGCTGCATATGGTGATAATGACAGTCAATAAATACTCTATAAATATCCTATGAATCTGATCTGGCAGAATGGAAGGCCAAGAAGAGCTATCCATGGACAAAGACACAAGGAAATTAAGAGAATGGAGCGTGGATCTGAGTGAATAATTCTCAACAAATCATTTATTTATAGACTTTTCCCTCTGTTAATGAGCTGTTTATAAGAAAGCCTTAACATCATGGCCCATYTGTCCGTAATCAAAAAAAAAACAAGAAAAACTTCAAGAAATGTTCCCCTTATTTCCATAACTGATGAAATGTTTGTTGCAAATATTCACACTCTGTAATTTCTATTTAGCTGGTGAGATGCAACRCTGACAGCTAAAGGACTGGATGCAGCCAGAAGAAGAAAGAGAAAAGGTAAGGACAACATCATGACATGAAAGACAATCAGTAGGCAGAAATAATGAGAAGAAGTGGTATTAAAGTCTCTTTAACCTTTATGTGAATCTTCCCCTTGTTTTTAATATTTGTATATTTTTACTGGACAAAAGAGATAATCAAGCAAAAGAACAAAACCTGCAAATGATGCAACTGATTGGGAAGTTTTCACAGAATCACAGAATCGCAGAATGGTTGAGGCTGGAAGGGACCTCTGGAGACCATCTTGTCCAGCCCCC